>NW_025726665.1:0-52717 GCF_021461395.2 Schistocerca americana
GTCGAAGGCGAAGAAGGCCGCCAAGGTTCCGACGAAGAAGCCGAAGGCGCCGCGCCCGAAGAAGGCGACGACGCCGTCTAAGGCGAAGGCTTCGCCCAAGAAGAAGAAGTAGAGTAGAGGAGAAAGAGATGGGAAAGGAAGGGTTTGGCGCTTGACTCCGTCGTCCCCACCCCCCGTCGTCGTCTAGTGGCGCGCAAGAGACGCGCGGCCCAAAACGGCCCTTCTCAGGGCCATCAAAGCACGTCGGGGAAGGTTTTGATTGTCGTGTTGCGTTTGGTGTGGGTGTCTGTCTGGCGTTTCTGTATGCCCGTGGGGATGCTGTTTGCGTGCCGTGGTGGTTGGATTGCGGGGGTCGGTGGCGGGTGTGGGCGGCGGTAGCGGTAAGCGGTGTTGTTGTTGTTGTCGTGGTTGATTGTCGCCGTGTTTGTTTTGTGGCGGCGGCCGACGGTTGGTTTTCTGTCACGTTGTTTTGTTTGAATACGTTGGTTGGCTTGCCTGCGTTCGTTCTTCTCGGATGTCTGTCTTGTCGAGTCGTGTCTGGTCTTTGTTTTGTTCCTTTGTGTGTGTGTGTGTTATGTTTTGCAACGGGGGGGCACGTTGAGATGCGGAAGGAGTCGGCGGGGATTTCGGTGGCGTGTAGAGCGAGCGAGCGCGCCTGCCTGGCCGTTGGCCGTCGGAGTGGAGTGCGGGTTTTTTTTTGTTTTCGAAACGAAAGCGGCGGCCGGCCAGCCACCCGTGCGGTGTGACGTCGGCCGTTGGGTATTGTGCGCTTTGAGCGCCGGGGAGGGATGATGTGTGATTGTTGCGCGCTGCTAGCAGGCAGGCAGAGTGAGCGGGTGTGGCGGACGGACGGGAAGTGGTGGTTTTTGTTTTTGGGTTGCGGGGCGAGAGGCAGGCGACCGACAAAGTTTGCTCGCGACGGAGAGATGTTAGTGGCCCTGAAAAGGGCCGTTTTTGTTTGTGCGGTGCGGTGCCGCGGCGCGGTTTAGGCGCGCTCGCCGCGGATGCGGCGCGCGAGCTGGATGTCCTTGGGCATGATGGTGACGCGCTTGGCGTGGATTGCGCACAGGTTGGTGTCTTCGAAGAGGCCGACGAGGTAGGCCTCGCTGGCCTCCTGCAGGGCCATGACTGCGGAGCTCTGGAAGCGCAGGTCGGTCTTGAAGTCCTGGGCGATCTCGCGCACTAGGCGCTGGAATGGCAGCTTGCGGATGAGCAGCTCTGTGCTCTTCTGGTAGCGCCTGATTTCTCGCAGGGCGACGGTGCCCGGCCTGTAGCGGTGGGGCTTCTTGACGCCTCCGGTGGCGGGCGCGCTCTTCCTCGCCGCCTTGGTGGCGAGCTGTTTGCGCGGCGCCTTTCCGCCGGTGGACTTGCGGGCCGTTTGCTTTGTGCGGGCCATGGCGGTAGCGGTAGCGGTAGCGGAGCGGCGTGCGTGGAGGTTAGGTGCGGCGCGGCGTCCGGTGCTGCCTTGACAACGGGCCCGCGCGCCTTCGTGCTGCGCTTATATGCCCTCGGTTGCGCGTGGTGGGGGGAGGGCGGGCCAGAGTCTATATAGGGGGGCGGCGGGCGCGCTGGGCGCAGACCGTAGCCGACTCGCCAGCCGCTGCAGCTGCTGTTTGTGCACGTTTTGCTTTGCCCGAGGAAGGAAGGATGACAGGCCGCGGCAAGGGAGGAAAGGGGCTCGGCAAGGGTGGCGCCAAGCGGCACCGCAAGGTGTTGCGCGACAACATCCAGGGCATCACGAAGCCCGCCATCCGCGCCCGCCATCCGCCGCCTGGCTCGCAGGGGCGGCGTGAAGCGCATCTCTGGTCTGATCTACGAGGAGACCCGCGGGGTGCTGAAGGTGTTCCTGGAGAACGTGATCCGCGACGCGGTGACGTACACTGAGCACGCCAAGCGCAAGACTGTGACGGCCATGGACGTGGTGTACGCCCTGAAGAGGCAGGGGCGCACCCTGTACGGTTTCGGCGGTTAGGCTGCGTCGCAGCGGGCGCTGGCCTTCCCGCGGCCGTGCTTGTGGGTGGGAGAGACTAGAAAACGGCCCTTTTCAGGGCCACCACACTGTTCGGAAGTTGAAAAGTGCGAAAGAGTCTGTGTTGTTGCTGCGTGTGTGCGCGCTGTGTTGTTTGTTTGTTTGTTTCTTTCTTTCCGTTTGAGCGACGTGATGTGACTGGGAGGGGAGAAGGAAAGGAAACGTGTCATGTGGCTGGCTGTGTGTGGAGCTGCTTCGTTTGTGTGTCTTTGTATCGATCGCGACGGAGATGGCGGGCGGGCTGTGTGTTGTTGTGCGAGAGGCGGTGATTATTTGCTTGCGTGGTTTGTCTCTGTGTGTTTGTTTGCGGCGGCGTTGGGGTTTCCGAGGCAAGGCGTGTGGGCATAGGCGGCCGGATCAGCTGTTTCGTTCGTGTCGACGGCCGTTGCGCGCGGGAGTGGAGGGCGGTGTGTCGACACGCCTCCCTTTAACAATGGTCATTATTGCTGCCGTTGTCGGTTTGGAAGGCGACTGCGACGGTGCAAAATGTGTGCGTGTGTGTGTGTGTTGGGCCACACGGGCTGTGTGGACGACAAGATGGCGGACGTGCGCCGGCGGCGGCTGTGCTGTGACAGTGCAAAGTTAAAACAAAACAAGGTGCGGCGAGGACGACTGAAATTTTGCTTTGGACGTAGGTTTGTGTGGTGGCCCTGAAAAGGGCCGATTGTTGTGGGCCGAGCCGGCAAAGCGCGTTGCGTGCAGGGGAGCACGCGGCGCTGCGATTGCCTGGCCTCCTTTAGGCCTTCTTCTCGGTCTTCTTTGGCAGCAGGACGGCCTGGATGTTGGGCAGGACACCACCCTGTGCGATGGTGACGCCCGACAGGAGCTTGTTGAGCTCCTCGTCGTTGCGGATGGCAAGCTGCAGGTGGCGCGGGATGATGCGCGTCTTCTTGTTGTCGCGGGCCGCGTTTCCGGCCAGCTCGAGCACCTCAGCCGCGAGGTACTCCATGACGGCGGCGAGGTAGACGGGCGCCCCGGCGCCGACGCGCTCTGCGTAGTTTCCCTTGCGCAGGAGGCGGTGGATTCTGCCGACCGGGAACTGGAGCCCAGCCCTGCTTGAGCGGGACTTTGACTTGCCCTTGACTTTGCCTCCCTTTCCGCGTCCGGACATGGCGATGGGCTAGCGACGGTGCACACGAAACGGAAACGAAAACGACCGGTGCGAGCGGCAGCGAGTCGAGCAGCGGAGTGCGTGCCGGCGCAGCCGGGGTGGGGGTGCTTTATGGGCTCGGGTGCGGCGGCCGGTTGCGCGCGCGCCCCATTGGTCGGCGGCCGCAACAGGGCGAGCTGGTAAAGGTGCGGCGGCGGCTGGCGGCGGGTGCCACTGTGTGGGGAGACGCTGACTAGAGCGGAGCGCTTGCTACTGGTGTTGCTGCTGCCGTACGTTGGTTGGAGATGCCGCCCAAGACTAGCGGGAAGGCCGCCAAGAAGGCTGGCAAGGCGCAGAAGAACATTTCGAAGGGCGACAAGAAGAAGAAGCGCAAGAGGAAGGAGAGCTATGCCATCTACATCTACAAGGTGCTGAAGCAGGTGCACCCTGACACGGGCATCTCGTCGAAGGCGATGAGCATCATGAACAGCTTCGTGAACGACATTTTCGAGCGCATTGCGGCCGAGGCTTCTCGCCTGGCGCACTACAACAAGCGCTCGACCATCACGTCCCGCGAGATCCAGACCGCTGTGCGGCTGTTGCTGCCTGGCGAGCTGGCCAAGCACGCCGTGAGCGAGGGCACGAAGGCGGTGACCAAGTACACGAGCTCCAAGTAAGGAGGTGGCTCTGGAATGGAAGGAAGGATGGAGAAGGCTCCTCCGTTGCGAGAGCGGCGAAACGGCCCTTTTCAGGGCCACCAACTTGCCTTTTGCGGGAAGGGCGGAATTGTTGTTGTTGTTGTTGTTTGTGTGGACGGCTGTGATGTATGTGTGCATTTTGATTGTGGGTGGGGGGGCGCGTCAAAGCGTGTTGCGCGGGGTACGGCCACGAGGTTGGTCGCCGTGGCGTGGAATGGTGGCACGCCTCGTTGGCGTGGTTTTTGACCCATTGGTGTTGTTGGGGTGTGTGTGTGTTTGTGTGTTACCCGTCTGCGAGGGGGGACAGTGCGATCGGCGACTTTTGTGTCACCGTAACGACGGCCGTTTGCGGGTTTGTTTTTTTGCACATCATACATGGCGAGGGTGAAATGTGAAATGTTTTTGTTTGGTTTGTTTTTGCCGCCCACTATTCCCTTTGCTGTACGCCGAGTTTGACAATGGTGCGACGTAACTGCAGCGTGGAGGTGTGTGAGTGACGTTGAAATGAACGTGCCATTAAGACGCATTGTTGTTGTATTGTACTGTACGTGTACGGCGACACGCACGATGATGTACCATTCGACTCTGATGTTTGATAGCCGTGTCTGACTGATTGCGTACGACGCACGCACACCGATGTCGTCATTCAAGATGCACGCTAGACGGCGGCGGCGGCGGCGGCGCCGGTCGTTTGTTTGGCGAATGTCTGTACACGTGTTTGTCTGTGTCCATCCGGTATGTATTTGTTTGTTTGTTTGAAAGTGTTTTGTGTGTCGGTGACGTGGTCCGATCCGTCGCCCCCTGAGTAACTGTCGATCGGCGCGATAGACCGGCGTCACGCAACTGAACCGAAGTCTTGGGCACACCCGTCATACTGTTGTACACCGTCGCGCTGAGAACGGTAACGAAAGGTTGACTCTGATCGGTCGAATGTCTGGGCAGAACGTGAGGAATGAGGCAAGAGTGCAAGGAGGGGGGGGCAAAAGAGAGAGGAAGGGAAAAAGGGGAGAAACGCATTCGTAGAGCAACGGAACGTTCCCGTGTCGGAGGCGTATTGGAGCCGCACTGAAATGCGTTTAACGGCGGCGCGGCTGCAAGTGTCTGCCGTGGTGAACGTTACCTTTGACGGCTGCATTGGGCTTTGCCTTTGCTTTCGCTTTCGCTTTCGCTTTCCCGGATGTACGTAACGTTTGTTGATATGGTTCTGAGGAAGAGTGTATGACAGTGCCGTGCCGTCCATGTTCGTGTGCCCTCCCATTGTGTGTATGCTATTGTCTGTGTACTTGAATGATGTATGTAGGTGTTAGTGGACATGTTTTACCAGTGGGGGGAAATGGATCGTCGATAGTTGCCGTCACTCTGTCACGGTCGAGATGACGCACCCTCCGTACAGAAAGGTGTCGAGAAAGTGAGTGTGTGTGTGTGTGTGTGTGTGTGTGTGTGCGTGCGTGCGTCCGTGAATTGGCAGTGTTTGGAGGTGGGCGTGCCCTGCATGTGGCCCGGAAAAGGCTGTTCGTTAGGCGGTAGTGTTGTGTGGACAGGGGAGGGGCATGCGTAACGCTGCTGGCATGGCATTTCGGGAGATGGGAGGGGGCAAACGAGGAAACGAGGAGCGGCGGCCAAAGACGGGACGGGGAGGGGCGCGGTGTGGGTGGCTTGCGCCTGTGCTCGGCGTTGTGGTTTGTGCAAAAGAGGAGGAGAAAAACAATGTGAGTTGCCAGGGAGGGGAGCGGTGTTGTGTTGTGGTTGTCGTGGTGTAGCCGCAGACGCGGCTGTCAGTGAACGTGGCGAGACGGACGGATGCGCGGAGGGGCGGGGGCGGGGGCGGCGCATTTCGCCGGTGCCGTGCCGTGCCGTGCCGTGCCTGAAAGCCGCGTGGTCGCTGTGTTGTTGGTGGCGTGGGGGCGAGGAGAGTACCGTACGGGTGTGCTTGTGCGCCGGAAATGGCACACTGCGCCCGCCCGTCTTGGAGGCTGATGGCTGTGGTGTGGAAATGGGGCGCGGTGATGTTGAAGCACAGAAAAGAAACCAAGAAAACGGAAGGCGTGATGCGGCGGTGGTGGTGAGAGCGGGAAAAACAAAACAAAAGAAAAAAAACAACAAAAAAAAAGAAGGAAAAACAACAAGAAACAAAAAAGAAAACAAAAAGTCTATCAATATTAAAATGTAAATGGAAATGGAAATGGACCCAGGTATAACCTCCCTGCACAAATAGCAGAGAGTCCGATGATAATAAAAATGTGCCAGAATGTTAACGTCCCTACAAAACAAACCCAACGATAATATTAATGAAAGAGTGAACCGTATGTAACATTGCAACAGACATAATGAAACCTGATAAATTGTATAAGGGCAGCAGCCGTTGACCTTTGGCCCTGTATTCAGAATAAAAAGAGCCAAAGATCGTTACCCCAATGAAAAAGACACTGAAACACGTATGTAACATAGTAGCGATGGCGAGACATTGTAGCATCTGTGACCAGAGAGTTTGCGCTGGACTGCGCGAGTGTTGCGAGCGGTTCTCAGTCAGTCAGTCAGTCTGTGTAGTTGAGGGCTGTACTCTGTCAGTAGTCGTCGCGTGCAGTACGCTAATAGTCGTCATGCAGAGCGGTCGGTCAGTAGTAGCAGCCGAGTGCGGTTGTGTGATGTAGGCGGTCGGCAACACTGGTCAAGATGGTGAATAAGGTATACTGTTAATTAATATAATCATTAGATAATGAGAAATTGTATTTATTGTAATTATGCTCCAACAAGTTCCCCAATAATAATTTTTATTTCAAAAGCATTTTTCAAACATTTAATCTTTTATTGAACTAAAGAGTTCGTTCCACTTCTTTGAAGAAAAATGTCACTAAAATCACAAAAAAAGAGAATATTATTATTTGCAATGCAGTTCCTCCAAGCGCTGCGCAACAACCAGAGCAGAAATGTGACATCCATTTATTCGGAGGTAAGACTTTAATTCCGATTGTTTTGCACAGGGCCAAAGACCGATATTTCGGTTTAATTGAAGTTTCTTGTCACTGAACGGACTTTTTTAAATGTTGTGTGAAGACTTTATATTTGAGTCAGATTGCGAATTGCACATTGTTGTTGCCATTTTCAATACCTCTCATTGTGGGCGAGGTTACAATTAGCGCAATGTCCATTAGCATCCGTAAATAACATTGTCCATTATTTTAAATATTGCTGGGAGGTTACAACACACACACAAAACAAAAAACAAAAAGAAACAAAAAATTGCATTTATATCCGCTCCTCGATTGTAGATACCCCTTACACAGCTGTGTGCAATGAATGAGTGCTGGCTGGTAATTAATTGCACTCCTTGGAGGGAAATGCCATAGGAAGTAGTCTTTAAAAAGTGAATGTTTTTCGTTAAGAGACAAAAGTTACTTTAGAAAAAAAGTAATAGTGGGGCTTGTGTTGTTGAACAAAATAAGTACAATGAACATACGTTATCAGATTTGCGCAATGCAGCGTCACACCACCTCTTGATTATAACACAATATACTATACATCGTCCCGAACCGTGACCAGAGTCGCGAGACGAGCAGAGCACGCCGCCGACGCCCGCTCAGTACAACCGTCCACCCGCTACTACTGTCGACCGACTACTACCTCTCCCGACTCGCGCTACAATATATATAACAACTGTTCCTGGCGACCCGGTGCGTGCCACTACTGTCGTCTGGCGCGGTCCAAGCGCCGACTAGCAGCGATAAAGAACTCTCTGGTCAGACAGAGATGCTGTCATGCCTCGCCATCGCTCTGGTAATGAATACATACGTGTTGCAGCGTGCGTACCACCGGAACACGCAGTGGCGGAGCCAAAGACTGTGTTGTCGAGGTCGAGTGCGAGTGGGAAGAGAGGCAGCGTCGGCACGGAGATGCAAGCGAGCGCGAGACGCACGGGGGCTGCGGCGTGGCGCGTTTGCGGTCGGCGCCTTTGGTGGCAACGGCCGGGACAAGCAGCGGTGTATGGTGTGGTGCGGGGCGGACAGGGGCGGCGGTGGACGGGGAGGAGGCGGCGCGACGACGGCATGGGGGCGAAAACGGGACGGGGGACGGCGGATGTTGAGAGGCGTCACGCGCGGACAGGACACAGACACAGAGACACACAGAGTGGAAAGGGAGGGTGCGCGGTAGTAGTTGGGAATGTGCGTACCGTGCGGGATGGGAGTGGGCGAGGAACACGGTCGTGGCCCCTGTTTTGGGTGCGTGTGATGACGTCGGTGTGTTGTGGGAAGGGAAGGTGCTGTGGCGGCGGCGCGTAATGGGCGTAGGCCGAAAAGAGAAAGGAACGTGGGCAGTGTGTTGGCAAGCGTCGGTTCGACTGCGACGTTGATGGGCAGGGCAGGGCAAGGTTAATGGTGGTAGGAGTAGGCGTGTGGGCGCAAAAAATCTGCCGCTGCAGGCGGTGCCGTAACCGCCATGGCGGGAAGGAGAGAGGGCCAAAGAAAGAAAGAAAGAAGAAAAAAAAGGAGGGGGGGGGGGGGCGAAAGTGGAGAGGCGGTGGTGTGAGAAGGGCGGGGGCGGAAGGAAGGCAGGAAGGACAAGAGGCGAGGCGACGGCTTGCTTTGTGTATCGGTCGGTCTCTGGCTATGCTTCGTTTTCTGCAGCAGGGTCGGTGCGCGGCGTGGCTCGCGGCAGTGGGAACGCCTGGTGGCTGGACGGCCAGCAATGCGGTTGGATGGGCGGCCACAGCACCGCACCTGTGCCCGAGGAGGAGACGCTGGCGGCGGGCCCTGAGGTGAGGCCGGCTCGGCTGGGGCTGTGGATGTGTAGGTGTGCGCCGCTGCTGCAACAACGAGTAAAACGCGAGAAGAAGGGATGGCGGTAGAGAGGAAAAAAAAAAAAAAGGTCGTGTTGTGTTGATGCGCAGGCAGACGCGTACAGAGGGACGAGCCCGGTCTGCAGCAGGGTGTGGCCGTGCCGAGTGCAGAGCAGCGGCGGCTCGGTTCGGTTCGGCCCGGCCCGGCGGGCCGCGCTGTTGTCGCGGACGTGAGCGCCCCCTGGCGGGTGGCCGGAGGCGGCGCGGCGTGTTGGACGTGTGGCTGGTGGCAGTGCACAATTTGCGAGTGGCTGGCGGTGTGGTGTGGCGGTTGGCGCGTCGGGCGGCGGAGAGGTATGTGTTGCGGGCGCCCTTTGCTGCGCTGCGTCGTTGCGTGTGCCGTACAGGGCGGGCGCTTGTCGACTGTGTGGGCGGTGTGGCGAATTGGCGTGAAACGGCTGCCGAGAGGTGTGTGGTAGCGAGCCGGTCGGTGGTGTCAGTGCGAAGGGGAATGTGCGTGCGTTTGGCGGTTTCGGTGTGCTTTTTGCGGCGTGAGAGTGGGAATTAGTGGGGCCGGCTGTTGTGTTGGTTCCTTGTGTCTTGTGTCGCGTAGCTTGATGGCAACGTGGAAGGACGCCGGTTTCGTTTCGAGCCTTGCGTGTGGTTGTCGACGTTGACTGGTTGGCGTGTGCCGATGCACGTGCATGTGTGGGTCGCGAGTGCGTTTTTGGCTGGCTGTGTGTGTGTGTGTGTGTGTGTTTTGGGGGGGAAGGGGGAGGCGGTGGTGAAAGTGCAGTCGTTGCCACGGGCGTCGTCGGGTGGGGCTGGGGCTGTGCGTCGTGGCGGAAAGGTGGTAGGTTGCGGGAAGCGAGCCCGTCGTTGACGGTGTCGCGTGAGTTGTGAATCGAGTGGGGCGCGGGGCGCGGGACAGGAGCAGCGTGCCGCTGCGTCGTGGTCGTCAGCAGAGGCTGTGCGTGTGCTTGTCCTTTTTGTGGGCGGTTCGTGCGAGGCGTTTTTGTTTTGTGTTGCCCTAGTTGTTAGTTTATTTTGTTTGTGTTTGTTATTTTGAGACGACGACTGGTTGGTGGCGTGCGCGCGAAGTGGCGGTGTGCGCTTCCCGTGTCGTTTGTGTTGTTTGGTTTTTTTGTTTTTGTGTGTTTTTTTTTTTTTTTTTTTGCACTGGGCCCCGGTGGGTGGGTGCGTGTGTGTCGATTGCCGGCTGGCGAGAGGTGCGCCATCGGCGGGGTGGGTCGCCGGCACAAGTAGAGGCGGCGGCGTTGTTGCTGTTGTTGTGTGGTGTTTGTTTTGTTCGGCTGTGTCGGCGAGCTGTGTTGCGGTGCGTGTGAATGGTGGTGCAAAAGTGCTGGCGTTGGGGCTGCGACTGCGACGGCGGCGAGCCGCGGGCGCGCCATTGATAGTGATGTTGTGAACAGCGGCTGTGTACGGTAGTGGTGTTGTTGTAGCACGACGTGCATCCGGGCCGGCGCGGAAAGCGCAGTTGCGGGCGGTTGCCCTTCGGTGCCAGCCATGTCGCGTGAGCGGCGGGTTGCTCTGGTGTCGACACGTGGTGCTCTGGGTTGTTGTGTGGTGCCCTTTGGCCGGTGGGGGTGGTTCGCGTGTGTCTCGTTCGCGCTCGGTGTCTGGTCGTGGTCGTGGTCGTGCTGCTCCCCCGTCTGTCGGCGGTTTCCGACGTCGTCTGTACGTTTTTGTTCGTTTGCGGCGTGCCTGCCGACGTCGTCCCGTCGCGACCTTTCAACCGAAAGTGTGGCGCCCGAAGGTGAACGAACGTAACCCTGACCTCGGCGCTTTACGCTGAGCCGAGCGAACCGAACCGAACCTAACGTGTGGTGTGGCGAGGTGAGCTCAGCCTGTGAGCCCCTAACGTCTACGTAAGGTAAGCTGTCCGGCTCACGCCTCACGTTTGAACGCTTTTGTAACCTACGTTTGACGCTTCTTAACCTAGCACTGACCCCTTAACCTAACGTGTAACCTAACCTAACCTAACCTAACCTAACCTAACCTAACCTAACCTAACCTCTGACGCCTGACGTGTTTGAATGCTTAACCTAAGTTTGACGCTTAACCTAACCCAAGTCCCCTTAACCTAACCCACGTCCACCTAACCTAACCTAACGTAGACGTGTAAACGTAATGTGTAACGCGTAACGTGTAAGGTCGGCTGTCGTGTGTGCTTGACGGCAGATTGGGTTGGTCTGTAGATTCGGATTGCGGTTTGCCTCGGTCGAGGGGTTGGGTCGGAAGCGGCGAGGGGCGGCGGCGCCTGTTGCGCAGGCGGCGTCCGTTTGCGGCGGGCAATTGTTGAGAAACGGCTGTGAATGTTGGCGGGCGAGAGGAGGAGGACGGCGCGCGATGTGGCCCGACGGCTGCGGGCCGATCGGGAAACGGCGGGAGGGCGACGGAAGGCGATGGGGCGGCGGAGGCGCGTTTGCACGGCCGTCATCGCCGCACGCCTCGGCTTGTGTGGCTGTGGCGCCGGCCGCGCTGGCCGGGCTGCCGCGGCGACGGTGTGGGAGTTTTGCCGAAGGTTTGGCCATTGTGGCGGGTCGTCGGCTGGGGCTGTGGGGGCGGCATTTGGGCGGGGGCGGCGATTCTCGGCGGGCCGACCCAGGCTGTAGCGCGCGGTAGCTGCAGTTTGGCCGTGGTTTGCGGCGCTGCCGTGGCGACTGGTTGGCGACTGTGGTGTGGCTGTGTGTAGCCCCATCCTCGGTGGTTTGAAAGGCGCGGGCGGTTGTGGCGCAGGTTTGGGGCTGCTCCGCACAGGCTGTCGGACGTTGGGCGGTAGCAAGCGCGGGAGGCGCGGCGCGGCGGCGCGCAGAGTGGCGGCCGCTCTCTCGGCCGTCCGCGCCCGCCCGCGACACTGGCTGGGCCTTGTGATTCTCTGCTCTTGTGCTTGCGTGCCTGCCGTCCCGCTCGCTCTCGCTGTGTGTTACGCGCGTCGTCGAAATGGCAGATCAGGCGGCTACGAACGAGACTGCTGCGGCACCCGCCGCCACCGGCACTACGAAGAAGGCCAAGTCTGCGTCGTCTGCGAAGAAGCCGCGCGCCAAGCCTGCGCACCCGCGCACCTCTGAGATGGTGACGGCCGCCATCAAGAGTCTGAAGGAGCGCGGCGGGTCGTCGCTGCAGGCGATCAAGAAGTACATAGCCGCGCACTACAAGCTGGACGCGGAGAAGCTGGCGCCGTTTATCAAGAAGTACCTCAAGTCGGCCGTCGTGGCGGGCGAGCTGGTGCAGACGAAGGGGAAGGGCGCGTCCGGCTCGTTCAAGCTTGCCGGCGCCGGCGGCGGGGGGGCGGCCGAGGGCGGCAAGGCTCGTGCTGGCGGTGCCAAGAAGAAGCGCGCCGCTCCGGCCAGCAAGGAGAAGAAGGGCGCCCGTGCGGCCGGCGCAAAGAAGGCTGGTGGCGTGAAGGCGGCGACCGGTCGGAAGGCGGGCGCCGCCAAGAAGGCGTCTGCGGCGTCGGCCGCTCCCGCGGGTGCGAAGAAGGCGGCTGCGGCCAAGCCGGCCAAGGCCAAGTCGCCGTCGAAGGCGAAGAAGGCCGCCAAGGTTCCGACGAAGAAGCCGAAGGCGCCGCGCCCGAAGAAGGCGACGACGCCGTCTAAGGCGAAGGCTTCGCCCAAGAAGAAGAAGTAGAGTAGAGGAGAAAGAGATGGGAAAGGAAGGGTTTGGCGCTTGACTCCGTCGTCCCCACCCCCCGTCGTCGTCTAGTGGCGCGCAAGAGACGCGCGGCCCAAAACGGCCCTTCTCAGGGCCATCAAAGCACGTCGGGGAAGGTTTTGATTGTCGTGTTGCGTTTGGTGTGGGTGTCTGTCTGGCGTTTCTGTATGCCCGTGGGGATGCTGTTTGCGTGCCGTGGTGGTTGGATTGCGGGGGTCGGTGGCGGGTGTGGGCGGCGGTAGCGGTAAGCGGTGTTGTTGTTGTTGTTGTTGTCGTGGTTGATTGTCGCCGTGTTTGTTTTGTGGCGGCGGCCGACGGTTGGTTTTCTGTCACGTTGTTTTGTTTGAATACGTTGGTTGGCTTGCCTGCGTTCGTTCTTCTCGGATGTCTGTCTTGTCGAGTCGTGTCTGGTCTTTGTTTTGTTCCTTTGTGTGTGTGTGTGTTATGTTTTGCAACGGGGGGGCACGTTGAGATGCGGAAGGAGTCGGCGGGGATTTCGGTGGCGTGTAGAGCGAGCGAGCGCGCCTGCCTGGCCGTTGGCCGTCGGAGTGGAGTGCGGGTTTTTTTTGTTTTCGAAACGAAAGCGGCGGCCGGCCAGCCACCCGTGCGGTGTGACGTCGGCCGTTGGGTATTGTGCGCTTTGAGCGCCGGGGAGGGATGATGTGTGATTGTTGCGCGCTGCTAGCAGGCAGGCAGAGTGAGCGGGTGTGGCGGACGGACGGGAAGTGGTGGTTTTTGTTTTTGGGTTGCGGGGCGAGAGGCAGGCGACCGACAAAGTTTGCTCGCGACGGAGAGATGTTAGTGGCCCTGAAAAGGGCCGTTTTTGTTTGTGCGGTGCGGTGCCGCGGCGCGGTTTAGGCGCGCTCGCCGCGGATGCGGCGCGCGAGCTGGATGTCCTTGGGCATGATGGTGACGCGCTTGGCGTGGATTGCGCACAGGTTGGTGTCTTCGAAGAGGCCGACGAGGTAGGCCTCGCTGGCCTCCTGCAGGGCCATGACTGCGGAGCTCTGGAAGCGCAGGTCGGTCTTGAAGTCCTGGGCGATCTCGCGCACTAGGCGCTGGAATGGCAGCTTGCGGATGAGCAGCTCTGTGCTCTTCTGGTAGCGCCTGATTTCTCGCAGGGCGACGGTGCCCGGCCTGTAGCGGTGGGGCTTCTTGACGCCTCCGGTGGCGGGCGCGCTCTTCCTCGCCGCCTTGGTGGCGAGCTGTTTGCGCGGCGCCTTTCCGCCGGTGGACTTGCGGGCCGTTTGCTTTGTGCGGGCCATGGCGGTAGCGGTAGCGGTAGCGGAGCGGCGTGCGTGGAGGTTAGGTGCGGCGCGGCGTCCGGTGCTGCCTTGACAACGGGCCCGCGCGCCTCCGTGCTGCGCTTATATGCCCTCGGTTGCGCGTGGTGGGGGGAGGGCGGGCCAGAGTCTATATAGGGGGGCGGCGGGCGCGCTGGGCGCAGACCGTAGCCGACTCGCCAGCCGCTGCAGCTGCTGTTTGTGCACGTTTTGCTTTGCCCGAGGAAGGAAGGATGACAGGCCGCGGCAAGGGAGGAAAGGGGCTCGGCAAGGGTGGCGCCAAGCGGCACCGCAAGGTGTTGCGCGACAACATCCAGGGCATCACGAAGCCCGCCATCCGCCGCCTGGCTCGCAGGGGCGGCGTGAAGCGCATCTCTGGTCTGATCTACGAGGAGACCCGCGGGGTGCTGAAGGTGTTCCTGGAGAACGTGATCCGCGACGCGGTGACGTACACTGAGCACGCCAAGCGCAAGACTGTGACGGCCATGGACGTGGTGTACGCCCTGAAGAGGCAGGGGCGCACCCTGTACGGTTTCGGCGGTTAGGCTGCGTCGCAGCGGGCGCTGGCCTTCCCGCGGCCGTGCTTGTGGGTGGGAGAGACTAGAAAACGGCCCTTTTCAGGGCCACCACACTGTTCGGAAGTTGAAAAGTGCGAAAGAGTCTGTGTTGTTGCTGCGTGTGTGCGCGCTGTGTTGTTTGTTTGTTTGTTTCTTTCTTTCCGTTTGAGCGACGTGATGTGACTGGGAGGGGAGAAGGAAAGGAAACGTGTCATGTGGCTGGCTGTGTGTGGAGCTGCTTCGTTTGTGTGTTTGTTATTGTGTGTCTTTGTATCGATCGCGACGGAGATGGCGGGCGGGCTGTGTGTTGTTGTGCGAGAGGCGGTGATTATTTGCTTGCGTGGTTTGTCTCTGTGTGTTTGTTTGCGGCGGCGTTGGGGTTTCCGAGGCAAGGCGTGTGGGCATAGGCGGCCGGATCAGCTGTTTCGTTCGTGTCGACGGCCGTTGCGCGCGGGAGTGGAGGGCGGTGTGTCGACACGCCTCCCTTTAACAATGGTCATTATTGCTGCCGTTGTCGGTTTGGAAGGCGACTGCGACGGTGCAAAATGTGTGCGTGTGTGTGTGTGTTGGGCCACACGGGCTGTGTGGACGACAAGATGGCGGACGTGCGCCGGCGGCGGCTGTGCTGTGACAGTGCAAAGTTAAAACAAAACAAGGTGCGGCGAGGACGACTGAAATTTTGCTTTGGACGTAGGTTTGTGTGGTGGCCCTGAAAAGGGCCGATTGTTGTGGGCCGAGCCGGCAAAGCGCGTTGCGTGCAGGGGAGCACGCGGCGCTGCGATTGCCTGGCCTCCTTTAGGCCTTCTTCTCGGTCTTCTTTGGCAGCAGGACGGCCTGGATGTTGGGCAGGACACCACCCTGTGCGATGGTGACGCCCGACAGGAGCTTGTTGAGCTCCTCGTCGTTGCGGATGGCAAGCTGCAGGTGGCGCGGGATGATGCGCGTCTTCTTGTTGTCGCGGGCCGCGTTTCCGGCCAGCTCGAGCACCTCAGCCGCGAGGTACTCCATGACGGCGGCGAGGTAGACGGGCGCCCCGGCGCCGACGCGCTCTGCGTAGTTTCCCTTGCGCAGGAGGCGGTGGATTCTGCCGACCGGGAACTGGAGCCCAGCCCTGCTTGAGCGGGACTTTGACTTGCCCTTGACTTTGCCTCCCTTTCCGCGTCCGGACATGGCGATGGGCTAGCGACGGTGCACACGAAACGGAAACGAAAACGACCGGTGCGAGCGGCAGCGAGTCGAGCAGCGGAGTGCGTGCCGGCGCAGCCTGCCTGCTCTCCTTTTGTGACTTCCTCACTGTGAGGATGTTCTGTTGGAAGTCTGTGGCCGTTTGGCCTTTACTCCCCTGGGAATCTGGGTGGATCTTCTGTCTGTACTGGTAGGTTTCTCTGTACTGGCAAGGAGTGCCGATGACCTACTTCCTGTACTTGTCGGTGTGACGACTTTTCTTCTTTTTCTTTGCTGTTGTTGAGGGTCCTTCCTCGGTTGGGATGTCATGCAAAATGCATCCCGCTTTATCGTACTCTCCGTTGACGAGAGCGATGATGATGCAGCGCATCTGCCACTCTGTGAAAATAGGGTAGGAGTCAATCAGATTGAACTCCTCCCTAGAAAGACCGAGTAGGCCTTCAGGATACCCGAGTGGGCGATGTGGGAGTTGTGGTTTGGGATGGTTAGGCGGGACGAAGGGATAAGGGTTATCGTGGTGGGGGTACGTACCATCGCGAAGCGATGCAGCTATCTTCTGTGTCACAGCGCTTGCGCTGTACATGTCCGGAAGCGGGAGGAATGGGACTTCTTCCCACTCGTCTTCGTGCGCTGCAGCCTCGGTGTCCGTCTTGGGTTGTGTTGCCTCCCCTTCGGCAGGCACGTCGGTCTGCGTGGCCACCGTCGCGAACTTCTTCTCTCGTGAAGGAGTTGTCTGGCTGGCGGCGTCGACTGCTGTGGCGGAAGCTGCTTTGGCTGAGCGAAGCTCCCGCGTCAGCTCAGCGATCTGACGGCGAGCCTCCCCCAGCTCCGCCAGCATGGCCGCCCTCTCTTCCGCCATGGCGGATTTGAAGGCGGACATGGCGTCTTGTACGGCGTCATTAAGGCGCCTGACGGCGACGTCTTCTGTGCAAGTGACCACCTCTTCGTGTGTGGTGGTCACTTGCTTCTGGGTCTTCTTCTCCGCCGGTCCGCGCCAGTTCCTTCTGTAGGCGCAGGAACGGGCATTGGCCGCGTGTGCGCCGCCGCAGTTGGCGCAGGTACAGGGGGCGTCCTTCTGCTTCTTGCAGTCGCGTGTGTCGTGTGCTTGCGCACACTTCAAGCACGCGACTGCTCCGCTGCATTGCTTGGCAACGTGGCCAAGCTTTTGGCAGCGAAAGCACTGCGGTGTAGACTTCTTCTTCCTGCCGGATGTTCCTGCTAGCGTGAGCAGCAACTCCGCCAAGGCAGCAGCTTTGCGTCCACTTCCGCGTCCCGACATCACGAGTAGCAACAGCGACAATGAGCTTATGCGTACCTCTCCGCGGCGTGAGCGGGAATGAGCCGCCGGCGCAGCCGGGGTGGGGGTGCTTTATGGGCTCGGGTGCGGCGGCCGGTTGCGCGCGCGCCCCATTGGTCGGCGGCCGCAACAGGGCGAGCTGGTAAAGGTGCGGCGGCGGCTGGCGGCGGGTGCCACTGTGTGGGGAGACGCTGACTAGAGCGGAGCGCTTGCTACTGGTGTTGCTGCTGCCGTACGTTGGTTGGAGATGCCGCCCAAGACTAGCGGGAAGGCCGCCAAGAAGGCTGGCAAGGCGCAGAAGAACATTTCGAAGGGCGACAAGAAGAAGAAGCGCAAGAGGAAGGAGAGCTATGCCATCTACATCTACAAGGTGCTGAAGCAGGTGCACCCTGACACGGGCATCTCGTCGAAGGCGATGAGCATCATGAACAGCTTCGTGAACGACATTTTCGAGCGCATTGCGGCCGAGGCTTCTCGCCTGGCGCACTACAACAAGCGCTCGACCATCACGTCCCGCGAGATCCAGACCGCTGTGCGGCTGTTGCTGCCTGGCGAGCTGGCCAAGCACGCCGTGAGCGAGGGCACGAAGGCGGTGACCAAGTACACGAGCTCCAAGTAAGGAGGTGGCTCTGGAATGGAAGGAAGGATGGAGAAGGCTCCTCCGTTGCGAGAGCGGCGAAACGGCCCTTTTCAGGGCCACCAACTTGCCTTTTGCGGGAAGGGCGGAATTGTTGTTGTTGTTGTTGTTTGTGTGGACGGCTGTGATGTATGTGTGCATTTTGATTGTGGGTGGGGGGGCGCGTCAAAGCGTGTTGCGCGGGGTACGGCCACGAGGTTGGTCGCCGTGGCGTGGAATGGTGGCACGCCTCGTTGGCGTGGTTTTTGACCCATTGGTGTTGTTGGGGTGTGTGTGTGTTTGTGTGTTACCCGTCTGCGAGGGGGGACAGTGCGATCGGCGACTTTTGTGTCACCGTAACGACGGCCGTTTGCGGGTTTGTTTTTTTGCACATCATACATGGCGAGGGTGAAATGTGAAATGTTTTTGTTTGGTTTGTTTTTGCCGCCCACTATTCCCTTTGCTGTACGCCGAGTTTGACAATGGTGCGACGTAACTGCAGCGTGGAGGTGTGTGAGTGACGTTGAAATGAACGTGCCATTAAGACGCATTGTTGTTGTATTGTACTGTACGTGTACGGCGACACGCACGATGATGTACCATTCGACTCTGATGTTTGATAGCCGTGTCTGACTGATTGCGTACGACGCACGCACACCGATGTCGTCATTCAAGATGCACGCTAGACGGCGGCGGCGGCGGCGGCGCCGGTCGTTTGTTTGGCGAATGTCTGTACACGTGTTTGTCTGTGTCCATCCGGTATGTATTTGTTTGTTTGTTTGAAAGTGTTTTGTGTGTCGGTGACGTGGTCCGATCCGTCGCCCCCTGAGTAACTGTCGATCGGCGCGATAGACCGGCGTCACGCAACTGAACCGAAGTCTTGGGCACACCCGTCATACTGTTGTACACCGTCGCGCTGAGAACGGTAACGAAAGGTTGACTCTGATCGGTCGAATGTCTGGGCAGAACGTGAGGAATGAGGCAAGAGTGCAAGGAGGGGGGGGCAAAAGAGAGAGGAAGGGAAAAAGGGGAGAAACGCATTCGTAGAGCAACGGAACGTTCCCGTGTCGGAGGCGTATTGGAGCCGCACTGAAATGCGTTTAACGGCGGCGCGGCTGCAAGTGTCTGCCGTGGTGAACGTTACCTTTGACGGCTGCATTGGGCTTTGCCTTTGCTTTCGCTTTCGCTTTCGCTTTCCCGGATGTACGTAACGTTTGTTGATATGGTTCTGAGGAAGAGTGTATGACAGTGCCGTGCCGTCCATGTTCGTGTGCCCTCCCATTGTGTGTATGCTATTGTCTGTGTACTTGAATGATGTATGTAGGTGTTAGTGGACATGTTTTACCAGTGGGGGGAAATGGATCGTCGATAGTTGCCGTCACTCTGTCACGGTCGAGATGACGCACCCTCCGTACAGAAAGGTGTCGAGAAAGTGAGTGTGTGTGTGTGTGTGTGTGTGTGTGTGTGCGTGCGTGCGTCCGTGAATTGGCAGTGTTTGGAGGTGGGCGTGCCCTGCATGTGGCCCGGAAAAGGCTGTTCGTTAGGCGGTAGTGTTGTGTGGACAGGGGAGGGGCATGCGTAACGCTGCTGGCATGGCATTTCGGGAGATGGGAGGGGGCAAACGAGGAAACGAGGAGCGGCGGCCAAAGACGGGACGGGGAGGGGCGCGGTGTGGGTGGCTTGCGCCTGTGCTCGGCGTTGTGGTTTGTGCAAAAGAGGAGGAGAAAAACAATGTGAGTTGCCAGGGAGGGGAGCGGTGTTGTGTTGTGGTTGTCGTGGTGTAGCCGCAGACGCGGCTGTCAGTGAACGTGGCGAGACGGACGGATGCGCGGAGGGGCGGGGGCGGGGGCGGCGCATTTCGCCGGTGCCGTGCCGTGCCGTGCCGTGCCTGAAAGCCGCGTGGTCGCTGTGTTGTTGGTGGCGTGGGGGCGAGGAGAGTACCGTACGGGTGTGCTTGTGCGCCGGAAATGGCACACTGCGCCCGCCCGTCTTGGAGGCTGATGGCTGTGGTGTGGAAATGGGGCGCGGTGATGTTGAAGCACAGAAAAGAAACCAAGAAAACGGAAGGCGTGATGCGGCGGTGGTGGTGAGAGCGGGAAAAACAAAACAAAAGAAAAAAAACAACAAAAAAAAAGAAGGAAAAACAACAAGAAACAAAAAAGAAAACAAAAAGTCTATCAATATTAAAATGTAAATGGAAATGGAAATGGACCCAGGTATAACCTCCCTGCACAAATAGCAGAGAGTCCGATGATAATAAAAATGTGCCAGAATGTTAACGTCCCTACAAAACAAACCCAACGATAATATTAATGAAAGAGTGAACCGTATGTAACATTGCAACAGACATAATGAAACCTGATAAATTGTATAAGGGCAGCAGCCGTTGACCTTTGGCCCTGTATTCAGAATAAAAAGAGCCAAAGATCGTTACCCCAATGAAAAAGACACTGAAACACGTATGTAACATAGTAGCGATGGCGAGACATTGTAGCATCTGTGACCAGAGAGTTTGCGCTGGACTGCGCGAGTGTTGCGAGCGGTTCTCAGTCAGTCAGTCAGTCTGTGTAGTTGAGGGCTGTACTCTGTCAGTAGTCGTCGCGTGCAGTACGCTAATAGTCGTCATGCAGAGCGGTCGGTCAGTAGTAGCAGCCGAGTGCGGTTGTGTGATGTAGGCGGTCGGCAACACTGGTCAAGATGGTGAATAAGGTATACTGTTAATTAATATAATCATTAGATAATGAGAAATTGTATTTATTGTAATTATGCTCCAACAAGTTCCCCAATAATAATTTTTATTTCAAAAGCATTTTTCAAACATTTAATCTTTTATTGAACTAAAGAGTTCGTTCCACTTCTTTGAAGAAAAATGTCACTAAAATCACAAAAAAAGAGAATATTATTATTTGCAATGCAGTTCCTCCAAGCGCTGCGCAACAACCAGAGCAGAAATGTGACATCCATTTATTCGGAGGTAAGACTTTAATTCCGATTGTTTTGCACAGGGCCAAAGACCGATATTTCGGTTTAATTGAAGTTTCTTGTCACTGAACGGACTTTTTTAAATGTTGTGTGAAGACTTTATATTTGAGTCAGATTGCGAATTGCACATTGTTGTTGCCATTTTCAATACCTCTCATTGTGGGCGAGGTTACAATTAGCGCAATGTCCATTAGCATCCGTAAATAACATTGTCCATTATTTTAAATATTGCTGGGAGGTTACAACACACACACAAAACAAAAAACAAAAAGAAACAAAA
Source organism: Schistocerca americana (assembly GCF_021461395.2). NCBI lineage: Eukaryota > Metazoa > Arthropoda > Insecta > Orthoptera > Acrididae > Schistocerca > Schistocerca americana. The sequence goes on from NW_025726665.1 coordinate 20,467, forward strand.
AATTGCATTTATATCCGCTCCTCGATTGTAGATACCCCTTACACAGCTGTGTGCAATGAATGAGTGCTGGCTGGTAATTAATTGCACTCCTTGGAGGGAAATGCCATAGGAAGTAGTCTTTAAAAAGTGAATGTTTTTCGTTAAGAGACAAAAGTTACTTTAGAAAAAAAGTAATAGTGGGGCTTGTGTTGTTGAACAAAATAAGTACAATGAACATACGTTATCAGATTTGCGCAATGCAGCGTCACACCACCTCTTGATTATAACACAATATACTATACATCGTCCCGAACCGTGACCAGAGTCGCGAGACGAGCAGAGCACGCCGCCGACGCCCGCTCAGTACAACCGTCCACCCGCTACTACTGTCGACCGACTACTACCTCTCCCGACTCGCGCTACAATATATATAACAACTGTTCCTGGCGACCCGGTGCGTGCCACTACTGTCGTCTGGCGCGGTCCAAGCGCCGACTAGCAGCGATAAAGAACTCTCTGGTCAGACAGAGATGCTGTCATGCCTCGCCATCGCTCTGGTAATGAATACATACGTGTTGCAGCGTGCGTACCACCGGAACACGCAGTGGCGGAGCCAAAGACTGTGTTGTCGAGGTCGAGTGCGAGTGGGAAGAGAGGCAGCGTCGGCACGGAGATGCAAGCGAGCGCGAGACGCACGGGGGCTGCGGCGTGGCGCGTTTGCGGTCGGCGCCTTTGGTGGCAACGGCCGGGACAAGCAGCGGTGTATGGTGTGGTGCGGGGCGGACAGGGGCGGCGGTGGACGGGGAGGAGGCGGCGCGACGACGGCATGGGGGCGAAAACGGGACGGGGGACGGCGGATGTTGAGAGGCGTCACGCGCGGACAGGACACAGACACAGAGACACACAGAGTGGAAAGGGAGGGTGCGCGGTAGTAGTTGGGAATGTGCGTACCGTGCGGGATGGGAGTGGGCGAGGAACACGGTCGTGGCCCCTGTTTTGGGTGCGTGTGATGACGTCGGTGTGTTGTGGGAAGGGAAGGTGCTGTGGCGGCGGCGCGTAATGGGCGTAGGCCGAAAAGAGAAAGGAACGTGGGCAGTGTGTTGGCAAGCGTCGGTTCGACTGCGACGTTGATGGGCAGGGCAGGGCAAGGTTAATGGTGGTAGGAGTAGGCGTGTGGGCGCAAAAAATCTGCCGCTGCAGGCGGTGCCGTAACCGCCATGGCGGGAAGGAGAGAGGGCCAAAGAAAGAAAGAAAGAAGAAAAAAAAGGAGGGGGGGGGGGGCGAAAGTGGAGAGGCGGTGGTGTGAGAAGGGCGGGGGCGGAAGGAAGGCAGGAAGGACAAGAGGCGAGGCGACGGCTTGCTTTGTGTATCGGTCGGTCTCTGGCTATGCTTCGTTTTCTGCAGCAGGGTCGGTGCGCGGCGTGGCTCGCGGCAGTGGGAACGCCTGGTGGCTGGACGGCCAGCAATGCGGTTGGATGGGCGGCCACAGCACCGCACCTGTGCCCGAGGAGGAGACGCTGGCGGCGGGCCCTGAGGTGAGGCCGGCTCGGCTGGGGCTGTGGATGTGTAGGTGTGCGCCGCTGCTGCAACAACGAGTAAAACGCGAGAAGAAGGGATGGCGGTAGAGAGGAAAAAAAAAAAAAAGGTCGTGTTGTGTTGATGCGCAGGCAGACGCGTACAGAGGGACGAGCCCGGTCTGCAGCAGGGTGTGGCCGTGCCGAGTGCAGAGCAGCGGCGGCTCGGTTCGGTTCGGCCCGGCCCGGCGGGCCGCGCTGTTGTCGCGGACGTGAGCGCCCCCTGGCGGGTGGCCGGAGGCGGCGCGGCGTGTTGGACGTGTGGCTGGTGGCAGTGCACAATTTGCGAGTGGCTGGCGGTGTGGTGTGGCGGTTGGCGCGTCGGGCGGCGGAGAGGTATGTGTTGCGGGCGCCCTTTGCTGCGCTGCGTCGTTGCGTGTGCCGTACAGGGCGGGCGCTTGTCGACTGTGTGGGCGGTGTGGCGAATTGGCGTGAAACGGCTGCCGAGAGGTGTGTGGTAGCGAGCCGGTCGGTGGTGTCAGTGCGAAGGGGAATGTGCGTGCGTTTGGCGGTTTCGGTGTGCTTTTTGCGGCGTGAGAGTGGGAATTAGTGGGGCCGGCTGTTGTGTTGGTTCCTTGTGTCTTGTGTCGCGTAGCTTGATGGCAACGTGGAAGGACGCCGGTTTCGTTTCGAGCCTTGCGTGTGGTTGTCGACGTTGACTGGTTGGCGTGTGCCGATGCACGTGCATGTGTGGGTCGCGAGTGCGTTTTTGGCTGGCTGTGTGTGTGTGTGTGTGTGTGTTTTGGGGGGGAAGGGGGAGGCGGTGGTGAAAGTGCAGTCGTTGCCACGGGCGTCGTCGGGTGGGGCTGGGGCTGTGCGTCGTGGCGGAAAGGTGGTAGGTTGCGGGAAGCGAGCCCGTCGTTGACGGTGTCGCGTGAGTTGTGAATCGAGTGGGGCGCGGGGCGCGGGACAGGAGCAGCGTGCCGCTGCGTCGTGGTCGTCAGCAGAGGCTGTGCGTGTGCTTGTCCTTTTTGTGGGCGGTTCGTGCGAGGCGTTTTTGTTTTGTGTTGCCCTAGTTGTTAGTTTATTTTGTTTGTGTTTGTTATTTTGAGACGACGACTGGTTGGTGGCGTGCGCGCGAAGTGGCGGTGTGCGCTTCCCGTGTCGTTTGTGTTGTTTGGTTTTTTTGTTTTTGTGTGTTTTTTTTTTTTTTTTTTTTGCACTGGGCCCCGGTGGGTGGGTGCGTGTGTGTCGATTGCCGGCTGGCGAGAGGTGCGCCATCGGCGGGGTGGGTCGCCGGCACAAGTAGAGGCGGCGGCGTTGTTGCTGTTGTTGTGTGGTGTTTGTTTTGTTCGGCTGTGTCGGCGAGCTGTGTTGCGGTGCGTGTGAATGGTGGTGCAAAAGTGCTGGCGTTGGGGCTGCGACTGCGACGGCGGCGAGCCGCGGGCGCGCCATTGATAGTGATGTTGTGAACAGCGGCTGTGTACGGTAGTGGTGTTGTTGTAGCACGACGTGCATCCGGGCCGGCGCGGAAAGCGCAGTTGCGGGCGGTTGCCCTTCGGTGCCAGCCATGTCGCGTGAGCGGCGGGTTGCTCTGGTGTCGACACGTGGTGCTCTGGGTTGTTGTGTGGTGCCCTTTGGCCGGTGGGGGTGGTTCGCGTGTGTCTCGTTCGCGCTCGGTGTCTGGTCGTGGTCGTGGTCGTGCTGCTCCCCCGTCTGTCGGCGGTTTCCGACGTCGTCTGTACGTTTTTGTTCGTTTGCGGCGTGCCTGCCGACGTCGTCCCGTCGCGACCTTTCAACCGAAAGTGTGGCGCCCGAAGGTGAACGAACGTAACCCTGACCTCGGCGCTTTACGCTGAGCCGAGCGAACCGAACCGAACCTAACGTGTGGTGTGGCGAGGTGAGCTCAGCCTGTGAGCCCCTAACGTCTACGTAAGGTAAGCTGTCCGGCTCACGCCTCACGTTTGAACGCTTTTGTAACCTACGTTTGACGCTTCTTAACCTAGCACTGACCCCTTAACCTAACGTGTAACCTAACCTAACCTAACCTAACCTAACCTAACCTAACCTAACCTAACCTCTGACGCCTGACGTGTTTGAATGCTTAACCTAAGTTTGACGCTTAACCTAACCCAAGTCCCCTTAACCTAACCCACGTCCACCTAACCTAACCTAACGTAGACGTGTAAACGTAATGTGTAACGCGTAACGTGTAAGGTCGGCTGTCGTGTGTGCTTGACGGCAGATTGGGTTGGTCTGTAGATTCGGATTGCGGTTTGCCTCGGTCGAGGGGTTGGGTCGGAAGCGGCGAGGGGCGGCGGCGCCTGTTGCGCAGGCGGCGTCCGTTTGCGGCGGGCAATTGTTGAGAAACGGCTGTGAATGTTGGCGGGCGAGAGGAGGAGGACGGCGCGCGATGTGGCCCGACGGCTGCGGGCCGATCGGGAAACGGCGGGAGGGCGACGGAAGGCGATGGGGCGGCGGAGGCGCGTTTGCACGGCCGTCATCGCCGCACGCCTCGGCTTGTGTGGCTGTGGCGCCGGCCGCGCTGGCCGGGCTGCCGCGGCGACGGTGTGGGAGTTTTGCCGAAGGTTTGGCCATTGTGGCGGGTCGTCGGCTGGGGCTGTGGGGGCGGCATTTGGGCGGGGGCGGCGATTCTCGGCGGGCCGACCCAGGCTGTAGCGCGCGGTAGCTGCAGTTTGGCCGTGGTTTGCGGCGCTGCCGTGGCGACTGGTTGGCGACTGTGGTGTGGCTGTGTGTAGCCCCATCCTCGGTGGTTTGAAAGGCGCGGGCGGTTGTGGCGCAGGTTTGGGGCTGCTCCGCACAGGCTGTCGGACGTTGGGCGGTAGCAAGCGCGGGAGGCGCGGCGCGGCGGCGCGCAGAGTGGCGGCCGCTCTCTCGGCCGTCCGCGCCCGCCCGCGACACTGGCTGGGCCTTGTGATTCTCTGCTCTTGTGCTTGCGTGCCTGCCGTCCCGCTCGCTCTCGCTGTGTGTTACGCGCGTCGTCGAAATGGCAGATCAGGCGGCTACGAACGAGACTGCTGCGGCACCCGCCGCCACCGGCACTACGAAGAAGGCCAAGTCTGCGTCGTCTGCGAAGAAGCCGCGCGCCAAGCCTGCGCACCCGCGCACCTCTGAGATGGTGACGGCCGCCATCAAGAGTCTGAAGGAGCGCGGCGGGTCGTCGCTGCAGGCGATCAAGAAGTACATAGCCGCGCACTACAAGCTGGACGCGGAGAAGCTGGCGCCGTTTATCAAGAAGTACCTCAAGTCGGCCGTCGTGGCGGGCGAGCTGGTGCAGACGAAGGGGAAGGGCGCGTCCGGCTCGTTCAAGCTTGCCGGCGCCGGCGGCGGGGGGGCGGCCGAGGGCGGCAAGGCTCGTGCTGGCGGTGCCAAGAAGAAGCGCGCCGCTCCGGCCAGCAAGGAGAAGAAGGGCGCCCGTGCGGCCGGCGCAAAGAAGGCTGGTGGCGTGAAGGCGGCGACCGGTCGGAAGGCGGGCGCCGCCAAGAAGGCGTCTGCGGCGTCGGCCGCTCCCGCGGGTGCGAAGAAGGCGGCTGCGGCCAAGCCGGCCAAGGCCAAGTCGCCGTCGAAGGCGAAGAAGGCCGCCAAGGTTCCGACGAAGAAGCCGAAGGCGCCGCGCCCGAAGAAGGCGACGACGCCGTCTAAGGCGAAGGCTTCGCCCAAGAAGAAGAAGTAGAGTAGAGGAGAAAGAGATGGGAAAGGAAGGGTTTGGCGCTTGACTCCGTCGTCCCCACCCCCCGTCGTCGTCTAGTGGCGCGCAAGAGACGCGCGGCCCAAAACGGCCCTTCTCAGGGCCATCAAAGCACGTCGGGGAAGGTTTTGATTGTCGTGTTGCGTTTGGTGTGGGTGTCTGTCTGGCGTTTCTGTATGCCCGTGGGGATGCTGTTTGCGTGCCGTGGTGGTTGGATTGCGGGGGTCGGTGGCGGGTGTGGGCGGCGGTAGCGGTAAGCGGTGTTGTTGTTGTTGTTGTTGTCGTGGTTGATTGTCGCCGTGTTTGTTTTGTGGCGGCGGCCGACGGTTGGTTTTCTGTCACGTTGTTTTGTTTGAATACGTTGGTTGGCTTGCCTGCGTTCGTTCTTCTCGGATGTCTGTCTTGTCGAGTCGTGTCTGGTCTTTGTTTTGTTCCTTTGTGTGTGTGTGTGTTATGTTTTGCAACGGGGGGGCACGTTGAGATGCGGAAGGAGTCGGCGGGGATTTCGGTGGCGTGTAGAGCGAGCGAGCGCGCCTGCCTGGCCGTTGGCCGTCGGAGTGGAGTGCGGGTTTTTTTTGTTTTCGAAACGAAAGCGGCGGCCGGCCAGCCACCCGTGCGGTGTGACGTCGGCCGTTGGGTATTGTGCGCTTTGAGCGCCGGGGAGGGATGATGTGTGATTGTTGTGCGCTGCTAGCAGGCAGGCAGAGTGAGCGGGTGTGGCGGACGGACGGGAAGTGGTGGTTTTTGTTTTTGGGTTGCGGGGCGAGAGGCAGGCGACCGACAAAGTTTGCTCGCGACGGAGAGATGTTAGTGGCCCTGAAAAGGGCCGTTTTTGTTTGTGCGGTGCGGTGCCGCGGCGCGGTTTAGGCGCGCTCGCCGCGGATGCGGCGCGCGAGCTGGATGTCCTTGGGCATGATGGTGACGCGCTTGGCGTGGATTGCGCACAGGTTGGTGTCTTCGAAGAGGCCGACGAGGTAGGCCTCGCTGGCCTCCTGCAGGGCCATGACTGCGGAGCTCTGGAAGCGCAGGTCGGTCTTGAAGTCCTGGGCGATCTCGCGCACTAGGCGCTGGAATGGCAGCTTGCGGATGAGCAGCTCTGTGCTCTTCTGGTAGCGCCTGATTTCTCGCAGGGCGACGGTGCCCGGCCTGTAGCGGTGGGGCTTCTTGACGCCTCCGGTGGCGGGCGCGCTCTTCCTCGCCGCCTTGGTGGCGAGCTGTTTGCGCGGCGCCTTTCCGCCGGTGGACTTGCGGGCCGTTTGCTTTGTGCGGGCCATGGCGGTAGCGGTAGCGGTAGCGGAGCGGCGTGCGTGGAGGTTAGGTGCGGCGCGGCGTCCGGTGCTGCCTTGACAACGGGCCCGCGCGCCTCCGTGCTGCGCTTATATGCCCTCGGTTGCGCGTGGTGGGGGGAGGGCGGGCCAGAGTCTATATAGGGGGGCGGCGGGCGCGCTGGGCGCAGACCGTAGCCGACTCGCCAGCCGCTGCAGCTGCTGTTTGTGCACGTTTTGCTTTGCCCGAGGAAGGAAGGATGACAGGCCGCGGCAAGGGAGGAAAGGGGCTCGGCAAGGGTGGCGCCAAGCGGCACCGCAAGGTGTTGCGCGACAACATCCAGGGCATCACGAAGCCCGCCATCCGCCGCCTGGCTCGCAGGGGCGGCGTGAAGCGCATCTCTGGTCTGATCTACGAGGAGACCCGCGGGGTGCTGAAGGTGTTCCTGGAGAACGTGATCCGCGACGCGGTGACGTACACTGAGCACGCCAAGCGCAAGACTGTGACGGCCATGGACGTGGTGTACGCCCTGAAGAGGCAGGGGCGCACCCTGTACGGTTTCGGCGGTTAGGCTGCGTCGCAGCGGGCGCTGGCCTTCCCGCGGCCGTGCTTGTGGGTGGGAGAGACTAGAAAACGGCCCTTTTCAGGGCCACCACACTGTTCGGAAGTTGAAAAGTGCGAAAGAGTCTGTGTTGTTGCTGCGTGTGTGCGCGCTGTGTTGTTTGTTTGTTTGTTTCTTTCTTTCCGTTTGAGCGACGTGATGTGACTGGGAGGGGAGAAGGAAAGGAAACGTGTCATGTGGCTGGCTGTGTGTGGAGCTGCTTCGTTTGTGTGTTTGTTATTGTGTGTCTTTGTATCGATCGCGACGGAGATGGCGGGCGGGCTGTGTGTTGTTGTGCGAGAGGCGGTGATTATTTGCTTGCGTGGTTTGTCTCTGTGTGTTTGTTTGCGGCGGCGTTGGGGTTTCCGAGGCAAGGCGTGTGGGCATAGGCGGCCGGATCAGCTGTTTCGTTCGTGTCGACGGCCGTTGCGCGCGGGAGTGGAGGGCGGTGTGTCGACACGCCTCCCTTTAACAATGGTCATTATTGCTGCCGTTGTCGGTTTGGAAGGCGACTGCGACGGTGCAAAATGTGTGCGTGTGTGTGTGTGTTGGGCCACACGGGCTGTGTGGACGACAAGATGGCGGACGTGCGCCGGCGGCGGCTGTGCTGTGACAGTGCAAAGTTAAAACAAAACAAGGTGCGGCGAGGACGACTGAAATTTTGCTTTGGACGTAGGTTTGTGTGGTGGCCCTGAAAAGGGCCGATTGTTGTGGGCCGAGCCGGCAAAGCGCGTTGCGTGCAGGGGAGCACGCGGCGCTGCGATTGCCTGGCCTCCTTTAGGCCTTCTTCTCGGTCTTCTTTGGCAGCAGGACGGCCTGGATGTTGGGCAGGACACCACCCTGTGCGATGGTGACGCCCGACAGGAGCTTGTTGAGCTCCTCGTCGTTGCGGATGGCAAGCTGCAGGTGGCGCGGGATGATGCGCGTCTTCTTGTTGTCGCGGGCCGCGTTTCCGGCCAGCTCGAGCACCTCAGCCGCGAGGTACTCCATGACGGCGGCGAGGTAGACGGGCGCCCCGGCGCCGACGCGCTCTGCGTAGTTTCCCTTGCGCAGGAGGCGGTGGATTCTGCCGACCGGGAACTGGAGCCCAGCCCTGCTTGAGCGGGACTTTGACTTGCCCTTGACTTTGCCTCCCTTTCCGCGTCCGGACATGGCGATGGGCTAGCGACGGTGCACACGAAACGGAAACGAAAACGACCGGTGCGAGCGGCAGCGAGTCGAGCAGCGGAGTGCGTGCCGGCGCAGCCGGGGTGGGGGTGCTTTATGGGCTCGGGTGCGGCGGCCGGTTGCGCGCGCGCCCCATTGGTCGGCGGCCGCAACAGGGCGAGCTGGTAAAGGTGCGGCGGCGGCTGGCGGCGGGTGCCACTGTGTGGGGAGACGCTGACTAGAGCGGAGCGCTTGCTACTGGTGTTGCTGCTGCCGTACGTTGGTTGGAGATGCCGCCCAAGACTAGCGGGAAGGCCGCCAAGAAGGCTGGCAAGGCGCAGAAGAACATTTCGAAGGGCGACAAGAAGAAGAAGCGCAAGAGGAAGGAGAGCTATGCCATCTACATCTACAAGGTGCTGAAGCAGGTGCACCCTGACACGGGCATCTCGTCGAAGGCGATGAGCATCATGAACAGCTTCGTGAACGACATTTTCGAGCGCATTGCGGCCGAGGCTTCTCGCCTGGCGCACTACAACAAGCGCTCGACCATCACGTCCCGCGAGATCCAGACCGCTGTGCGGCTGTTGCTGCCTGGCGAGCTGGCCAAGCACGCCGTGAGCGAGGGCACGAAGGCGGTGACCAAGTACACGAGCTCCAAGTAAGGAGGTGGCTCTGGAATGGAAGGAAGGATGGAGAAGGCTCCTCCGTTGCGAGAGCGGCGAAACGGCCCTTTTCAGGGCCACCAACTTGCCTTTTGCGGGAAGGGCGGAATTGTTGTTGTTGTTGTTGTTTGTGTGGACGGCTGTGATGTATGTGTGCATTTTGATTGTGGGTGGGGGGGCGCGTCAAAGCGTGTTGCGCGGGGTACGGCCACGAGGTTGGTCGCCGTGGCGTGGAATGGTGGCACGCCTCGTTGGCGTGGTTTTTGACCCATTGGTGTTGTTGGGGTGTGTGTGTGTTTGTGTGTTACCCGTCTGCGAGGGGGGACAGTGCGATCGGCGACTTTTGTGTCACCGTAACGACGGCCGTTTGCGGGTTTGTTTTTTTGCACATCATACATGGCGAGGGTGAAATGTGAAATGTTTTTGTTTGGTTTGTTTTTGCCGCCCACTATTCCCTTTGCTGTACGCCGAGTTTGACAATGGTGCGACGTAACTGCAGCGTGGAGGTGTGTGAGTGACGTTGAAATGAACGTGCCATTAAGACGCATTGTTGTTGTATTGTACTGTACGTGTACGGCGACACGCACGATGATGTACCATTCGACTCTGATGTTTGATAGCCGTGTCTGACTGATTGCGTACGACGCACGCACACCGATGTCGTCATTCAAGATGCACGCTAGACGGCGGCGGCGGCGGCGGCGCCGGTCGTTTGTTTGGCGAATGTCTGTACACGTGTTTGTCTGTGTCCATCCGGTATGTATTTGTTTGTTTGTTTGAAAGTGTTTTGTGTGTCGGTGACGTGGTCCGATCCGTCGCCCCCTGAGTAACTGTCGATCGGCGCGATAGACCGGCGTCACGCAACTGAACCGAAGTCTTGGGCACACCCGTCATACTGTTGTACACCGTCGCGCTGAGAACGGTAACGAAAGGTTGACTCTGATCGGTCGAATGTCTGGGCAGAACGTGAGGAATGAGGCAAGAGTGCAAGGAGGGGGGGGCAAAAGAGAGAGGAAGGGAAAAAGGGGAGAAACGCATTCGTAGAGCAACGGAACGTTCCCGTGTCGGAGGCGTATTGGAGCCGCACTGAAATGCGTTTAACGGCGGCGCGGCTGCAAGTGTCTGCCGTGGTGAACGTTACCTTTGACGGCTGCATTGGGCTTTGCCTTTGCTTTCGCTTTCGCTTTCGCTTTCCCGGATGTACGTAACGTTTGTTGATATGGTTCTGAGGAAGAGTGTATGACAGTGCCGTGCCGTCCATGTTCGTGTGCCCTCCCATTGTGTGTATGCTATTGTCTGTGTACTTGAATGATGTATGTAGGTGTTAGTGGACATGTTTTACCAGTGGGGGGAAATGGATCGTCGATAGTTGCCGTCACTCTGTCACGGTCGAGATGACGCACCCTCCGTACAGAAAGGTGTCGAGAAAGTGAGTGTGTGTGTGTGTGTGTGTGTGTGTGTGTGCGTGCGTGCGTCCGTGAATTGGCAGTGTTTGGAGGTGGGCGTGCCCTGCATGTGGCCCGGAAAAGGCTGTTCGTTAGGCGGTAGTGTTGTGTGGACAGGGGAGGGGCATGCGTAACGCTGCTGGCATGGCATTTCGGGAGATGGGAGGGGGCAAACGAGGAAACGAGGAGCGGCGGCCAAAGACGGGACGGGGAGGGGCGCGGTGTGGGTGGCTTGCGCCTGTGCTCGGCGTTGTGGTTTGTGCAAAAGAGGAGGAGAAAAACAATGTGAGTTGCCAGGGAGGGGAGCGGTGTTGTGTTGTGGTTGTCGTGGTGTAGCCGCAGACGCGGCTGTCAGTGAACGTGGCGAGACGGACGGATGCGCGGAGGGGCGGGGGCGGGGGCGGCGCATTTCGCCGGTGCCGTGCCGTGCCGTGCCGTGCCTGAAAGCCGCGTGGTCGCTGTGTTGTTGGTGGCGTGGGGGCGAGGAGAGTACCGTACGGGTGTGCTTGTGCGCCGGAAATGGCACACTGCGCCCGCCCGTCTTGGAGGCTGATGGCTGTGGTGTGGAAATGGGGCGCGGTGATGTTGAAGCACAGAAAAGAAACCAAGAAAACGGAAGGCGTGATGCGGCGGTGGTGGTGAGAGCGGGAAAAACAAAACAAAAGAAAAAAAACAACAAAAAAAAAGAAGGAAAAACAACAAGAAACAAAAAAGAAAACAAAAAGTCTATCAATATTAAAATGTAAATGGAAATGGAAATGGACCCAGGTATAACCTCCCTGCACAAATAGCAGAGAGTCCGATGATAATAAAAATGTGCCAGAATGTTAACGTCCCTACAAAACAAACCCAACGATAATATTAATGAAAGAGTGAACCGTATGTAACATTGCAACAGACATAATGAAACCTGATAAATTGTATAAGGGCAGCAGCCGTTGACCTTTGGCCCTGTATTCAGAATAAAAAGAGCCAAAGATCGTTACCCCAATGAAAAAGACACTGAAACACGTATGTAACATAGTAGCGATGGCGAGACATTGTAGCATCTGTGACCAGAGAGTTTGCGCTGGACTGCGCGAGTGTTGCGAGCGGTTCTCAGTCAGTCAGTCAGTCTGTGTAGTTGAGGGCTGTACTCTGTCAGTAGTCGTCGCGTGCAGTACGCTAATAGTCGTCATGCAGAGCGGTCGGTCAGTAGTAGCAGCCGAGTGCGGTTGTGTGATGTAGGCGGTCGGCAACACTGGTCAAGATGGTGAATAAGGTATACTGTTAATTAATATAATCATTAGATAATGAGAAATTGTATTTATTGTAATTATGCTCCAACAAGTTCCCCAATAATAATTTTTATTTCAAAAGCATTTTTCAAACATTTAATCTTTTATTGAACTAAAGAGTTCGTTCCACTTCTTTGAAGAAAAATGTCACTAAAATCACAAAAAAAGAGAATATTATTATTTGCAATGCAGTTCCTCCAAGCGCTGCGCAACAACCAGAGCAGAAATGTGACATCCATTTATTCGGAGGTAAGACTTTAATTCCGATTGTTTTGCACAGGGCCAAAGACCGATATTTCGGTTTAATTGAAGTTTCTTGTCACTGAACGGACTTTTTTAAATGTTGTGTGAAGACTTTATATTTGAGTCAGATTGCGAATTGCACATTGTTGTTGCCATTTTCAATACCTCTCATTGTGGGCGAGGTTACAATTAGCGCAATGTCCATTAGCATCCGTAAATAACATTGTCCATTATTTTAAATATTGCTGGGAGGTTACAACACACACACAAAACAAAAAACAAAAAGAAACAAAAAATTGCATTTATATCCGCTCCTCGATTGTAGATACCCCTTACACAGCTGTGTGCAATGAATGAGTGCTGGCTGGTAATTAATTGCACTCCTTGGAGGGAAATGCCATAGGAAGTAGTCTTTAAAAAGTGAATGTTTTTCGTTAAGAGACAAAAGTTACTTTAGAAAAAAAGTAATAGTGGGGCTTGTGTTGTTGAACAAAATAAGTACAATGAACATACGTTATCAGATTTGCGCAATGCAGCGTCACACCACCTCTTGATTATAACACAATATACTATACATCGTCCCGAACCGTGACCAGAGTCGCGAGACGAGCAGAGCACGCCGCCGACGCCCGCTCAGTACAACCGTCCACCCGCTACTACTGTCGACCGACTACTACCTCTCCCGACTCGCGCTACAATATATATAACAACTGTTCCTGGCGACCCGGTGCGTGCCACTACTGTCGTCTGGCGCGGTCCAAGCGCCGACTAGCAGCGATAAAGAACTCTCTGGTCAGACAGAGATGCTGTCATGCCTCGCCATCGCTCTGGTAATGAATACATACGTGTTGCAGCGTGCGTACCACCGGAACACGCAGTGGCGGAGCCAAAGACTGTGTTGTCGAGGTCGAGTGCGAGTGGGAAGAGAGGCAGCGTCGGCACGGAGATGCAAGCGAGCGCGAGACGCACGGGGGCTGCGGCGTGGCGCGTTTGCGGTCGGCGCCTTTGGTGGCAACGGCCGGGACAAGCAGCGGTGTATGGTGTGGTGCGGGGCGGACAGGGGCGGCGGTGGACGGGGAGGAGGCGGCGCGACGACGGCATGGGGGCGAAAACGGGACGGGGGACGGCGGATGTTGAGAGGCGTCACGCGCGGACAGGACACAGACACAGAGACACACAGAGTGGAAAGGGAGGGTGCGCGGTAGTAGTTGGGAATGTGCGTACCGTGCGGGATGGGAGTGGGCGAGGAACACGGTCGTGGCCCCTGTTTTGGGTGCGTGTGATGACGTCGGTGTGTTGTGGGAAGGGAAGGTGCTGTGGCGGCGGCGCGTAATGGGCGTAGGCCGAAAAGAGAAAGGAACGTGGGCAGTGTGTTGGCAAGCGTCGGTTCGACTGCGACGTTGATGGGCAGGGCAGGGCAAGGTTAATGGTGGTAGGAGTAGGCGTGTGGGCGCAAAAAATCTGCCGCTGCAGGCGGTGCCGTAACCGCCATGGCGGGAAGGAGAGAGGGCCAAAGAAAGAAAGAAAGAAGAAAAAAAAGGAGGGGGGGGGGGGGCGAAAGTGGAGAGGCGGTGGTGTGAGAAGGGCGGGGGCGGAAGGAAGGCAGGAAGGACAAGAGGCGAGGCGACGGCTTGCTTTGTGTATCGGTCGGTCTCTGGCTATGCTTCGTTTTCTGCAGCAGGGTCGGTGCGCGGCGTGGCTCGCGGCAGTGGGAACGCCTGGTGGCTGGACGGCCAGCAATGCGGTTGGATGGGCGGCCACAGCACCGCACCTGTGCCCGAGGAGGAGACGCTGGCGGCGGGCCCTGAGGTGAGGCCGGCTCGGCTGGGGCTGTGGATGTGTAGGTGTGCGCCGCTGCTGCAACAACGAGTAAAACGCGAGAAGAAGGGATGGCGGTAGAGAGGAAAAAAAAAAAAAAGGTCGTGTTGTGTTGATGCGCAGGCAGACGCGTACAGAGGGACGAGCCCGGTCTGCAGCAGGGTGTGGCCGTGCCGAGTGCAGAGCAGCGGCGGCTCGGTTCGGTTCGGCCCGGCCCGGCGGGCCGCGCTGTTGTCGCGGACGTGAGCGCCCCCTGGCGGGTGGCCGGAGGCGGCGCGGCGTGTTGGACGTGTGGCTGGTGGCAGTGCACAATTTGCGAGTGGCTGGCGGTGTGGTGTGGCGGTTGGCGCGTCGGGCGGCGGAGAGGTATGTGTTGCGGGCGCCCTTTGCTGCGCTGCGTCGTTGCGTGTGCCGTACAGGGCGGGCGCTTGTCGACTGTGTGGGCGGTGTGGCGAATTGGCGTGAAACGGCTGCCGAGAGGTGTGTGGTAGCGAGCCGGTCGGTGGTGTCAGTGCGAAGGGGAATGTGCGTGCGTTTGGCGGTTTCGGTGTGCTTTTTGCGGCGTGAGAGTGGGAATTAGTGGGGCCGGCTGTTGTGTTGGTTCCTTGTGTCTTGTGTCGCGTAGCTTGATGGCAACGTGGAAGGACGCCGGTTTCGTTTCGAGCCTTGCGTGTGGTTGTCGACGTTGACTGGTTGGCGTGTGCCGATGCACGTGCATGTGTGGGTCGCGAGTGCGTTTTTGGCTGGCTGTGTGTGTGTGTGTGTGTGTGTTTTGGGGGGGAAGGGGGAGGCGGTGGTGAAAGTGCAGTCGTTGCCACGGGCGTCGTCGGGTGGGGCTGGGGCTGTGCGTCGTGGCGGAAAGGTGGTAGGTTGCGGGAAGCGAGCCCGTCGTTGACGGTGTCGCGTGAGTTGTGAATCGAGTGGGGCGCGGGGCGCGGGACAGGAGCAGCGTGCCGCTGCGTCGTGGTCGTCAGCAGAGGCTGTGCGTGTGCTTGTCCTTTTTGTGGGCGGTTCGTGCGAGGCGTTTTTGTTTTGTGTTGCCCTAGTTGTTAGTTTATTTTGTTTGTGTTTGTTATTTTGAGACGACGACTGGTTGGTGGCGTGCGCGCGAAGTGGCGGTGTGCGCTTCCCGTGTCGTTTGTGTTGTTTGGTTTTTTTGTTTTTGTGTGTTTTTTTTTTTTTTTTTTTTGCACTGGGCCCCGGTGGGTGGGTGCGTGTGTGTCGATTGCCGGCTGGCGAGAGGTGCGCCATCGGCGGGGTGGGTCGCCGGCACAAGTAGAGGCGGCGGCGTTGTTGCTGTTGTTGTGTGGTGTTTGTTTTGTTCGGCTGTGTCGGCGAGCTGTGTTGCGGTGCGTGTGAATGGTGGTGCAAAAGTGCTGGCGTTGGGGCTGCGACTGCGACGGCGGCGAGCCGCGGGCGCGCCATTGATAGTGATGTTGTGAACAGCGGCTGTGTACGGTAGTGGTGTTGTTGTAGCACGACGTGCATCCGGGCCGGCGCGGAAAGCGCAGTTGCGGGCGGTTGCCCTTCGGTGCCAGCCATGTCGCGTGAGCGGCGGGTTGCTCTGGTGTCGACACGTGGTGCTCTGGGTTGTTGTGTGGTGCCCTTTGGCCGGTGGGGGTGGTTCGCGTGTGTCTCGTTCGCGCTCGGTGTCTGGTCGTGGTCGTGGTCGTGCTGCTCCCCCGTCTGTCGGCGGTTTCCGACGTCGTCTGTACGTTTTTGTTCGTTTGCGGCGTGCCTGCCGACGTCGTCCCGTCGCGACCTTTCAACCGAAAGTGTGGCGCCCGAAGGTGAACGAACGTAACCCTGACCTCGGCGCTTTACGCTGAGCCGAGCGAACCGAACCGAACCTAACGTGTGGTGTGGCGAGGTGAGCTCAGCCTGTGAGCCCCTAACGTCTACGTAAGGTAAGCTGTCCGGCTCACGCCTCACGTTTGAACGCTTTTGTAACCTACGTTTGACGCTTCTTAACCTAGCACTGACCCCTTAACCTAACGTGTAACCTAACCTAACCTAACCTAACCTAACCTAACCTCTGACGCCTGACGTGTTTGAATGCTTAACCTAAGTTTGACGCTTAACCTAACCCAAGTCCCCTTAACCTAACCCACGTCCACCTAACCTAACCTAACGTAGACGTGTAAACGTAATGTGTAACGCGTAACGTGTAAGGTCGGCTGTCGTGTGTGCTTGACGGCAGATTGGGTTGGTCTGTAGATTCGGATTGCGGTTTGCCTCGGTCGAGGGGTTGGGTCGGAAGCGGCGAGGGGCGGCGGCGCCTGTTGCGCAGGCGGCGTCCGTTTGCGGCGGGCAATTGTTGAGAAACGGCTGTGAATGTTGGCGGGCGAGAGGAGGAGGACGGCGCGCGATGTGGCCCGACGGCTGCGGGCCGATCGGGAAACGGCGGGAGGGCGACGGAAGGCGATGGGGCGGCGGAGGCGCGTTTGCACGGCCGTCATCGCCGCACGCCTCGGCTTGTGTGGCTGTGGCGCCGGCCGCGCTGGCCGGGCTGCCGCGGCGACGGTGTGGGAGTTTTGCCGAAGGTTTGGCCATTGTGGCGGGTCGTCGGCTGGGGCTGTGGGGGCGGCATTTGGGCGGGGGCGGCGATTCTCGGCGGGCCGACCCAGGCTGTAGCGCGCGGTAGCTGCAGTTTGGCCGTGGTTTGCGGCGCTGCCGTGGCGACTGGTTGGCGACTGTGGTGTGGCTGTGTGTAGCCCCATCCTCGGTGGTTTGAAAGGCGCGGGCGGTTGTGGCGCAGGTTTGGGGCTGCTCCGCACAGGCTGTCGGACGTTGGGCGGTAGCAAGCGCGGGAGGCGCGGCGCGGCGGCGCGCAGAGTGGCGGCCGCTCTCTCGGCCGTCCGCGCCCGCCCGCGACACTGGCTGGGCCTTGTGATTCTCTGCTCTTGTGCTTGCGTGCCTGCCGTCCCGCTCGCTCTCGCTGTGTGTTACGCGCGTCGTCGAAATGGCAGATCAGGCGGCTACGAACGAGACTGCTGCGGCACCCGCCGCCACCGGCACTACGAAGAAGGCCAAGTCTGCGTCGTCTGCGAAGAAGCCGCGCGCCAAGCCTGCGCACCCGCGCACCTCTGAGATGGTGACGGCCGCCATCAAGAGTCTGAAGGAGCGCGGCGGGTCGTCGCTGCAGGCGATCAAGAAGTACATAGCCGCGCACTACAAGCTGGACGCGGAGAAGCTGGCGCCGTTTATCAAGAAGTACCTCAAGTCGGCCGTCGTGGCGGGCGAGCTGGTGCAGACGAAGGGGAAGGGCGCGTCCGGCTCGTTCAAGCTTGCCGGCGCCGGCGGCGGGGGGGCGGCCGAGGGCGGCAAGGCTCGTGCTGGCGGTGCCAAGAAGAAGCGCGCCGCTCCGGCCAGCAAGGAGAAGAAGGGCGCCCGTGCGGCCGGCGCAAAGAAGGCTGGTGGCGTGAAGGCGGCGACCGGTCGGAAGGCGGGCGCCGCCAAGAAGGCGTCTGCGGCGTCGGCCGCTCCCGCGGGTGCGAAGAAGGCGGCTGCGGCCAAGCCGGCCAAGGCCAAGTCGCCGTCGAAGGCGAAGAAGGCCGCCAAGGTTCCGACGAAGAAGCCGAAGGCGCCGCGCCCGAAGAAGGCGACGACGCCGTCTAAGGCGAAGGCTTCGCCCAAGAAGAAGAAGTAGAGTAGAGGAGAAAGAGATGGGAAAGGAAGGGTTTGGCGCTTGACTCCGTCGTCCCCACCCCCCGTCGTCGTCTAGTGGCGCGCAAGAGACGCGCGGCCCAAAACGGCCCTTCTCAGGGCCATCAAAGCACGTCGGGGAAGGTTTTGATTGTCGTGTTGCGTTTGGTGTGGGTGTCTGTCTGGCGTTTCTGTATGCCCGTGGGGATGCTGTTTGCGTGCCGTGGTGGTTGGATTGCGGGGGTCGGTGGCGGGTGTGGGCGGCGGTAGCGGTAAGCGGTGTTGTTGTTGTTGTTGTTGTCGTGGTTGATTGTCGCCGTGTTTGTTTTGTGGCGGCGGCCGACGGTTGGTTTTCTGTCACGTTGTTTTGTTTGAATACGTTGGTTGGCTTGCCTGCGTTCGTTCTTCTCGGATGTCTGTCTTGTCGAGTCGTGTCTGGTCTTTGTTTTGTTCCTTTGTGTGTGTGTGTGTTATGTTTTGCAACGGGGGGGCACGTTGAGATGCGGAAGGAGTCGGCGGGGATTTCGGTGGCGTGTAGAGCGAGCGAGCGCGCCTGCCTGGCCGTTGGCCGTCGGAGTGGAGTGCGGGTTTTTTTTGTTTTCGAAACGAAAGCGGCGGCCGGCCAGCCACCCGTGCGGTGTGACGTCGGCCGTTGGGTATTGTGCGCTTTGAGCGCCGGGGAGGGATGATGTGTGATTGTTGCGCGCTGCTAGCAGGCAGGCAGAGTGAGCGGTGTGTGGCGGACGGACGGGAAGTGGTGGTTTTTGTTTTTGGGTTGCGGGGCGAGAGGCAGGCGACCGACAAAGTTTGCTCGCGACGGAGAGATGTTAGTGGCCCTGAAAAGGGCCGTTTTTGTTTGTGCGGTGCGGTGCCGCGGCGCGGTTTAGGCGCGCTCGCCGCGGATGCGGCGCGCGAGCTGGATGTCCTTGGGCATGATGGTGACGCGCTTGGCGTGGATTGCGCACAGGTTGGTGTCTTCGAAGAGGCCGACGAGGTAGGCCTCGCTGGCCTCCTGCAGGGCCATGACTGCGGAGCTCTGGAAGCGCAGGTCGGTCTTGAAGTCCTGGGCGATCTCGCGCACTAGGCGCTGGAATGGCAGCTTGCGGATGAGCAGCTCTGTGCTCTTCTGGTAGCGCCTGATTTCTCGCAGGGCGACGGTGCCCGGCCTGTAGCGGTGGGGCTTCTTGACGCCTCCGGTGGCGGGCGCGCTCTTCCTCGCCGCCTTGGTGGCGAGCTGTTTGCGCGGCGCCTTTCCGCCGGTGGACTTGCGGGCCGTTTGCTTTGTGCGGGCCATGGCGGTAGCGGTAGCGGTAGCGGAGCGGCGTGCGTGGAGGTTAGGTGCGGCGCGGCGTCCGGTGCTGCCTTGACAACGGGCCCGCGCGCCTCCGTGCTGCGCTTATATGCCCTCGGTTGCGCGTGGTGGGGGGAGGGCGGGCCAGAGTCTATATAGGGGGGCGGCGGGCGCGCTGGGCGCAGACCGTAGCCGACTCGCCAGCCGCTGCAGCTGCTGTTTGTGCACGTTTTGCTTTGCCCGAGGAAGGAAGGATGACAGGCCGCGGCAAGGGAGGAAAGGGGCTCGGCAAGGGTGGCGCCAAGCGGCACCGCAAGGTGTTGCGCGACAACATCCAGGGCATCACGAAGCCCGCCATCCGCCGCCTGGCTCGCAGGGGCGGCGTGAAGCGCATCTCTGGTCTGATCTACGAGGAGACCCGCGGGGTGCTGAAGGTGTTCCTGGAGAACGTGATCCGCGACGCGGTGACGTACACTGAGCACGCCAAGCGCAAGACTGTGACGGCCATGGACGTGGTGTACGCCCTGAAGAGGCAGGGGCGCACCCTGTACGGTTTCGGCGGTTAGGCTGCGTCGCAGCGGGCGCTGGCCTTCCCGCGGCCGTGCTTGTGGGTGGGAGAGACTAGAAAACGGCCCTTTTCAGGGCCACCACACTGTTCGGAAGTTGAAAAGTGCGAAAGAGTCTGTGTTGTTGCTGCGTGTGTGCGCGCTGTGTTGTTTGTTTGTTTGTTTCTTTCTTTCCGTTTGAGCGACGTGATGTGACTGGGAGGGGAGAAGGAAAGGAAACGTGTCATGTGGCTGGCTGTGTGTGGAGCTGCTTCGTTTGTGTGTCTTTGTATCGATCGCGACGGAGATGGCGGGCGGGCTGTGTGTTGTTGTGCGAGAGGCGGTGATTATTTGCTTGCGTGGTTTGTCTCTGTGTGTTTGTTTGCGGCGGCGTTGGGGTTTCCGAGGCAAGGCGTGTGGGCATAGGCGGCCGGATCAGCTGTTTCGTTCGTGTCGACGGCCGTTGCGCGCGGGAGTGGAGGGCGGTGTGTCGACACGCCTCCCTTTAACAATGGTCATTATTGCTGCCGTTGTCGGTTTGGAAGGCGACTGCGACGGTGCAAAATGTGTGCGTGTGTGTGTGTGTTGGGCCACACGGGCTGTGTGGACGACAAGATGGCGGACGTGCGCCGGCGGCGGCTGTGCTGTGACAGTGCAAAGTTAAAACAAAACAAGGTGCGGCGAGGACGACTGAAATTTTGCTTTGGACGTAGGTTTGTGTGGTGGCCCTGAAAAGGGCCGATTGTTGTGGGCCGAGCCGGCAAAGCGCGTTGCGTGCAGGGGAGCACGCGGCGCTGCGATTGCCTGGCCTCCTTTAGGCCTTCTTCTCGGTCTTCTTTGGCAGCAGGACGGCCTGGATGTTGGGCAGGACACCACCCTGTGCGATGGTGACGCCCGACAGGAGCTTGTTGAGCTCCTCGTCGTTGCGGATGGCAAGCTGCAGGTGGCGCGGGATGATGCGCGTCTTCTTGTTGTCGCGGGCCGCGTTTCCGGCCAGCTCGAGCACCTCAGCCGCGAGGTACTCCATGACGGCGGCGAGGTAGACGGGCGCCCCGGCGCCGACGCGCTCTGCGTAGTTTCCCTTGCGCAGGAGGCGGTGGATTCTGCCGACCGGGAACTGGAGCCCAGCCCTGCTTGAGCGGGACTTTGACTTGCCCTTGACTTTGCCTCCCTTTCCGCGTCCGGACATGGCGATGGGCTAGCGACGGTGCACACGAAACGGAAACGAAAACGACCGGTGCGAGCGGCAGCGAGTCGAGCAGCGGAGTGCGTGCCGGCGCAGCCGGGGTGGGGGTGCTTTATGGGCTCGGGTGCGGCGGCCGGTTGCGCGCGCGCCCCATTGGTCGGCGGCCGCAACAGGGCGAGCTGGTAAAGGTGCGGCGGCGGCTGGCGGCGGGTGCCACTGTGTGGGGAGACGCTGACTAGAGCGGAGCGCTTGCTACTGGTGTTGCTGCTGCCGTACGTTGGTTGGAGATGCCGCCCAAGACTAGCGGGAAGGCCGCCAAGAAGGCTGGCAAGGCGCAGAAGAACATTTCGAAGGGCGACAAGAAGAAGAAGCGCAAGAGGAAGGAGAGCTATGCCATCTACATCTACAAGGTGCTGAAGCAGGTGCACCCTGACACGGGCATCTCGTCGAAGGCGATGAGCATCATGAACAGCTTCGTGAACGACATTTTCGAGCGCATTGCGGCCGAGGCTTCTCGCCTGGCGCACTACAACAAGCGCTCGACCATCACGTCCCGCGAGATCCAGACCGCTGTGCGGCTGTTGCTGCCTGGCGAGCTGGCCAAGCACGCCGTGAGCGAGGGCACGAAGGCGGTGACCAAGTACACGAGCTCCAAGTAAGGAGGTGGCTCTGGAATGGAAGGAAGGATGGAGAAGGCTCCTCCGTTGCGAGAGCGGCGAAACGGCCCTTTTCAGGGCCACCAACTTGCCTTTTGCGGGAAGGGCGGAATTGTTGTTGTTGTTGTTGTTTGTGTGGACGGCTGTGATGTATGTGTGCATTTTGATTGTGGGTGGGGGGGCGCGTCAAAGCGTGTTGCGCGGGGTACGGCCACGAGGTTGGTCGCCGTGGCGTGGAATGGTGGCACGCCTCGTTGGCGTGGTTTTTGACCCATTGGTGTTGTTGGGGTGTGTGTGTGTTTGTGTGTTACCCGTCTGCGAGGGGGGACAGTGCGATCGGCGACTTTTGTGTCACCGTAACGACGGCCGTTTGCGGGTTTGTTTTTTTGCACATCATACATGGCGAGGGTGAAATGTGAAATGTTTTTGTTTGGTTTGTTTTTGCCGCCCACTATTCCCTTTGCTGTACGCCGAGTTTGACAATGGTGCGACGTAACTGCAGCGTGGAGGTGTGTGAGTGACGTTGAAATGAACGTGCCATTAAGACGCATTGTTGTTGTATTGTACTGTACGTGTACGGCGACACGCACGATGATGTACCATTCGACTCTGATGTTTGATAGCCGTGTCTGACTGATTGCGTACGACGCACGCACACCGATGTCGTCATTCAAGATGCACGCTAGACGGCGGCGGCGGCGGCGGCGCCGGTCGTTTGTTTGGCGAATGTCTGTACACGTGTTTGTCTGTGTCCATCCGGTATGTATTTGTTTGTTTGTTTGAAAGTGTTTTGTGTGTCGGTGACGTGGTCCGATCCGTCGCCCCCTGAGTAACTGTCGATCGGCGCGATAGACCGGCGTCACGCAACTGAACCGAAGTCTTGGGCACACCCGTCATACTGTTGTACACCGTCGCGCTGAGAACGGTAACGAAAGGTTGACTCTGATCGGTCGAATGTCTGGGCAGAACGTGAGGAATGAGGCAAGAGTGCAAGGAGGGGGGGGCAAAAGAGAGAGGAAGGGAAAAAGGGGAGAAACGCATTCGTAGAGCAACGGAACGTTCCCGTGTCGGAGGCGTATTGGAGCCGCACTGAAATGCGTTTAACGGCGGCGCGGCTGCAAGTGTCTGCCGTGGTGAACGTTACCTTTGACGGCTGCATTGGGCTTTGCCTTTGCTTTCGCTTTCGCTTTCGCTTTCCCGGATGTACGTAACGTTTGTTGATATGGTTCTGAGGAAGAGTGTATGACAGTGCCGTGCCGTCCATGTTCGTGTGCCCTCCCATTGTGTGTATGCTATTGTCTGTGTACTTGAATGATGTATGTAGGTGTTAGTGGACATGTTTTACCAGTGGGGGGAAATGGATCGTCGATAGTTGCCGTCACTCTGTCACGGTCGAGATGACGCACCCTCCGTACAGAAAGGTGTCGAGAAAGTGAGTGTGTGTGTGTGTGTGTGTGTGTGTGTGTGCGTGCGTGCGTCCGTGAATTGGCAGTGTTTGGAGGTGGGCGTGCCCTGCATGTGGCCCGGAAAAGGCTGTTCGTTAGGCGGTAGTGTTGTGTGGACAGGGGAGGGGCATGCGTAACGCTGCTGGCATGGCATTTCGGGAGATGGGAGGGGGCAAACGAGGAAACGAGGAGCGGCGGCCAAAGACGGGACGGGGAGGGGCGCGGTGTGGGTGGCTTGCGCCTGTGCTCGGCGTTGTGGTTTGTGCAAAAGAGGAGGAGAAAAACAATGTGAGTTGCCAGGGAGGGGAGCGGTGTTGTGTTGTGGTTGTCGTGGTGTAGCCGCAGACGCGGCTGTCAGTGAACGTGGCGAGACGGACGGATGCGCGGAGGGGCGGGGGCGGGGGCGGCGCATTTCGCCGGTGCCGTGCCGTGCCGTGCCGTGCCTGAAAGCCGCGTGGTCGCTGTGTTGTTGGTGGCGTGGGGGCGAGGAGAGTACCGTACGGGTGTGCTTGTGCGCCGGAAATGGCACACTGCGCCCGCCCGTCTTGGAGGCTGATGGCTGTGGTGTGGAAATGGGGCGCGGTGATGTTGAAGCACAGAAAAGAAACCAAGAAAACGGAAGGCGTGATGCGGCGGTGGTGGTGAGAGCGGGAAAAACAAAACAAAAGAAAAAAAACAACAAAAAAAAAGAAGGAAAAACAACAAGAAACAAAAAAGAAAACAAAAAGTCTATCAATATTAAAATGTAAATGGAAATGGAAATGGACCCAGGTATAACCTCCCTGCACAAATAGCAGAGAGTCCGATGATAATAAAAATGTGCCAGAATGTTAACGTCCCTACAAAACAAACCCAACGATAATATTAATGAAAGAGTGAACCGTATGTAACATTGCAACAGACATAATGAAACCTGATAAATTGTATAAGGGCAGCAGCCGTTGACCTTTGGCCCTGTATTCAGAATAAAAAGAGCCAAAGATCGTTACCCCAATGAAAAAGACACTGAAACACGTATGTAACATAGTAGCGATGGCGAGACATTGTAGCATCTGTGACCAGAGAGTTTGCGCTGGACTGCGCGAGTGTTGCGAGCGGTTCTCAGTCAGTCAGTCAGTCTGTGTAGTTGAGGGCTGTACTCTGTCAGTAGTCGTCGCGTGCAGTACGCTAATAGTCGTCATGCAGAGCGGTCGGTCAGTAGTAGCAGCCGAGTGCGGTTGTGTGATGTAGGCGGTCGGCAACACTGGTCAAGATGGTGAATAAGGTATACTGTTAATTAATATAATCATTAGATAATGAGAAATTGTATTTATTGTAATTATGCTCCAACAAGTTCCCCAATAATAATTTTTATTTCAAAAGCATTTTTCAAACATTTAATCTTTTATTGAACTAAAGAGTTCGTTCCACTTCTTTGAAGAAAAATGTCACTAAAATCACAAAAAAAGAGAATATTATTATTTGCAATGCAGTTCCTCCAAGCGCTGCGCAACAACCAGAGCAGAAATGTGACATCCATTTATTCGGAGGTAAGACTTTAATTCCGATTGTTTTGCACAGGGCCAAAGACCGATATTTCGGTTTAATTGAAGTTTCTTGTCACTGAACGGACTTTTTTAAATGTTGTGTGAAGACTTTATATTTGAGTCAGATTGCGAATTGCACATTGTTGTTGCCATTTTCAATACCTCTCATTGTGGGCGAGGTTACAATTAGCGCAATGTCCATTAGCATCCGTAAATAACATTGTCCATTATTTTAAATATTGCTGGGAGGTTACAACACACACACAAAACAAAAAACAAAAAGAAACAAAAAATTGCATTTATATCCGCTCCTCGATTGTAGATACCCCTTACACAGCTGTGTGCAATGAATGAGTGCTGGCTGGTAATTAATTGCACTCCTTGGAGGGAAATGCCATAGGAAGTAGTCTTTAAAAAGTGAATGTTTTTCGTTAAGAGACAAAAGTTACTTTAGAAAAAAAGTAATAGTGGGGCTTGTGTTGTTGAACAAAATAAGTACAATGAACATACGTTATCAGATTTGCGCAATGCAGCGTCACACCACCTCTTGATTATAACACAATATACTATACATCGTCCCGAACCGTGACCAGAGTCGCGAGACGAGCAGAGCACGCCGCCGACGCCCGCTCAGTACAACCGTCCACCCGCTACTACTGTCGACCGACTACTACCTCTCCCGACTCGCGCTACAATATATATAACAACTGTTCCTGGCGACCCGGTGCGTGCCACTACTGTCGTCTGGCGCGGTCCAAGCGCCGACTAGCAGCGATAAAGAACTCTCTGGTCAGACAGAGATGCTGTCATGCCTCGCCATCGCTCTGGTAATGAATACATACGTGTTGCAGCGTGCGTACCACCGGAACACGCAGTGGCGGAGCCAAAGACTGTGTTGTCGAGGTCGAGTGCGAGTGGGAAGAGAGGCAGCGTCGGCACGGAGATGCAAGCGAGCGCGAGACGCACGGGGGCTGCGGCGTGGCGCGTTTGCGGTCGGCGCCTTTGGTGGCAACGGCCGGGACAAGCAGCGGTGTATGGTGTGGTGCGGGGCGGACAGGGGCGGCGGTGGACGGGGAGGAGGCGGCGCGACGACGGCATGGGGGCGAAAACGGGACGGGGGACGGCGGATGTTGAGAGGCGTCACGCGCGGACAGGACACAGACACAGAGACACACAGAGTGGAAAGGGAGGGTGCGCGGTAGTAGTTGGGAATGTGCGTACCGTGCGGGATGGGAGAGGGGCGAGGAACACGGTCGTGGCCCCTGTTTTGGGTGCGTGTGATGACGTCGGTGTGTTGTGGGAAGGGAAGGTGCTGTGGCGGCGGCGCGTAATGGGCGTAGGCCGAAAAGAGAAAGGAACGTGGGCAGTGTGTTGGCAAGCGTCGGTTCGACTGCGACGTTGATGGGCAGGGCAGGGCAAGGTTAATGGTGGTAGGAGTAGGCGTGTGGGCGCAAAAAATCTGCCGCTGCAGGCGGTGCCGTAACCGCCATGGCGGGAAGGAGAGAGGGCCAAAGAAAGAAAGAAAGAAGAAAAAAAAGGAGGGGGGGGGGGGGCGAAAGTGGAGAGGCGGTGGTGTGAGAAGGGCGGGGGCGGAAGGAAGGCAGGAAGGACAAGAGGCGAGGCGACGGCTTGCTTTGTGTATCGGTCGGTCTCTGGCTATGCTTCGTTTTCTGCAGCAGGGTCGGTGCGCGGCGTGGCTCGCGGCAGTGGGAACGCCTGGTGGCTGGACGGCCAGCAATGCGGTTGGATGGGCGGCCACAGCACCGCACCTGTGCCCGAGGAGGAGACGCTGGCGGCGGGCCCTGAGGTGAGGCCGGCTCGGCTGGGGCTGTGGATGTGTAGGTGTGCGCCGCTGCTGCAACAACGAGTAAAACGCGAGAAGAAGGGATGGCGGTAGAGAGGAAAAAAAAAAAAAAGGTCGTGTTGTGTTGATGCGCAGGCAGACGCGTACAGAGGGACGAGCCCGGTCTGCAGCAGGGTGTGGCCGTGCCGAGTGCAGAGCAGCGGCGGCTCGGTTCGGTTCGGCCCGGCCCGGCGGGCCGCGCTGTTGTCGCGGACGTGAGCGCCCCCTGGCGGGTGGCCGGAGGCGGCGCGGCGTGTTGGACGTGTGGCTGGTGGCAGTGCACAATTTGCGAGTGGCTGGCGGTGTGGTGTGGCGGTTGGCGCGTCGGGCGGCGGAGAGGTATGTGTTGCGGGCGCCCTTTGCTGCGCTGCGTCGTTGCGTGTGCCGTACAGGGCGGGCGCTTGTCGACTGTGTGGGCGGTGTGGCGAATTGGCGTGAAACGGCTGCCGAGAGGTGTGTGGTAGCGAGCCGGTCGGTGGTGTCAGTGCGAAGGGGAATGTGCGTGCGTTTGGCGGTTTCGGTGTGCTTTTTGCGGCGTGAGAGTGGGAATTAGTGGGGCCGGCTGTTGTGTTGGTTCCTTGTGTCTTGTGTCGCGTAGCTTGATGGCAACGTGGAAGGACGCCGGTTTCGTTTCGAGCCTTGCGTGTGGTTGTCGACGTTGACTGGTTGGCGTGTGCCGATGCACGTGCATGTGTGGGTCGCGAGTGCGTTTTTGGCTGGCTGTGTGTGTGTGTGTGTGTGTGTTTTGGGGGGGAAGGGGGAGGCGGTGGTGAAAGTGCAGTCGTTGCCACGGGCGTCGTCGGGTGGGGCTGGGGCTGTGCGTCGTGGCGGAAAGGTGGTAGGTTGCGGGAAGCGAGCCCGTCGTTGACGGTGTCGCGTGAGTTGTGAATCGAGTGGGGCGCGGGGCGCGGGACAGGAGCAGCGTGCCGCTGCGTCGTGGTCGTCAGCAGAGGCTGTGCGTGTGCTTGTCCTTTTTGTGGGCGGTTCGTGCGAGGCGTTTTTGTTTTGTGTTGCCCTAGTTGTTAGTTTATTTTGTTTGTGTTTGTTATTTTGAGACGACGACTGGTTGGTGGCGTGCGCGCGAAGTGGCGGTGTGCGCTTCCCGTGTCGTTTGTGTTGTTTGGTTTTTTTGTTTTTGTGTGTTTTTTTTTTTTTTTTTTTTGCACTGGGCCCCGGTGGGTGGGTGCGTGTGTGTCGATTGCCGGCTGGCGAGAGGTGCGCCATCGGCGGGGTGGGTCGCCGGCACAAGTAGAGGCGGCGGCGTTGTTGCTGTTGTTGTGTGGTGTTTGTTTTGTTCGGCTGTGTCGGCGAGCTGTGTTGCGGTGCGTGTGAATGGTGGTGCAAAAGTGCTGGCGTTGGGGCTGCGACTGCGACGGCGGCGAGCCGCGGGCGCGCCATTGATAGTGATGTTGTGAACAGCGGCTGTGTACGGTAGTGGTGTTGTTGTAGCACGACGTGCATCCGGGCCGGCGCGGAAAGCGCAGTTGCGGGCGGTTGCCCTTCGGTGCCAGCCATGTCGCGTGAGCGGCGGGTTGCTCTGGTGTCGACACGTGGTGCTCTGGGTTGTTGTGTGGTGCCCTTTGGCCGGTGGGGGTGGTTCGCGTGTGTCTCGTTCGCGCTCGGTGTCTGGTCGTGGTCGTGGTCGTGCTGCTCCCCCGTCTGTCGGCGGTTTCCGACGTCGTCTGTACGTTTTTGTTCGTTTGCGGCGTGCCTGCCGACGTCGTCCCGTCGCGACCTTTCAACCGAAAGTGTGGCGCCCGAAGGTGAACGAACGTAACCCTGACCTCGGCGCTTTACGCTGAGCCGAGCGAACCGAACCGAACCTAACGTGTGGTGTGGCGAGGTGAGCTCAGCCTGTGAGCCCCTAACGTCTACGTAAGGTAAGCTGTCCGGCTCACGCCTCACGTTTGAACGCTTTTGTAACCTACGTTTGACGCTTCTTAACCTAGCACTGACCCCTTAACCTAACGTGTAACCTAACCTAACCTAACCTAACCTAACCTAACCTCTGACGCCTGACGTGTTTGAATGCTTAACCTAAGTTTGACGCTTAACCTAACCCAAGTCCCCTTAACCTAACCCACGTCCACCTAACCTAACCTAACGTAGACGTGTAAACGTAATGTGTAACGCGTAACGTGTAAGGTCGGCTGTCGTGTGTGCTTGACGGCAGATTGGGTTGGTCTGTAGATTCGGATTGCGGTTTGCCTCGGTCGAGGGGTTGGGTCGGAAGCGGCGAGGGGCGGCGGCGCCTGTTGCGCAGGCGGCGTCCGTTTGCGGCGGGCAATTGTTGAGAAACGGCTGTGAATGTTGGCGGGCGAGAGGAGGAGGACGGCGCGCGATGTGGCCCGACGGCTGCGGGCCGATCGGGAAACGGCGGGAGGGCGACGGAAGGCGATGGGGCGGCGGAGGCGCGTTTGCACGGCCGTCATCGCCGCACGCCTCGGCTTGTGTGGCTGTGGCGCCGGCCGCGCTGGCCGGGCTGCCGCGGCGACGGTGTGGGAGTTTTGCCGAAGGTTTGGCCATTGTGGCGGGTCGTCGGCTGGGGCTGTGGGGGCGGCATTTGGGCGGGGGCGGCGATTCTCGGCGGGCCGACCCAGGCTGTAGCGCGCGGTAGCTGCAGTTTGGCCGTGGTTTGCGGCGCTGCCGTGGCGACTGGTTGGCGACTGTGGTGTGGCTGTGTGTAGCCCCATCCTCGGTGGTTTGAAAGGCGCGGGCGGTTGTGGCGCAGGTTTGGGGCTGCTCCGCACAGGCTGTCGGACGTTGGGCGGTAGCAAGCGCGGGAGGCGCGGCGCGGCGGCGCGCAGAGTGGCGGCCGCTCTCTCGGCCGTCCGCGCCCGCCCGCGACACTGGCTGGGCCTTGTGATTCTCTGCTCTTGTGCTTGCGTGCCTGCCGTCCCGCTCGCTCTCGCTGTGTGTTACGCGCGTCGTCGAAATGGCAGATCAGGCGGCTACGAACGAGACTGCTGCGGCACCCGCCGCCACCGGCACTACGAAGAAGGCCAAGTCTGCGTCGTCTGCGAAGAAGCCGCGCGCCAAGCCTGCGCACCCGCGCACCTCTGAGATGGTGACGGCCGCCATCAAGAGTCTGAAGGAGCGCGGCGGGTCGTCGCTGCAGGCGATCAAGAAGTACATAGCCGCGCACTACAAGCTGGACGCGGAGAAGCTGGCGCCGTTTATCAAGAAGTACCTCAAGTCGGCCGTCGTGGCGGGCGAGCTGGTGCAGACGAAGGGGAAGGGCGCGTCCGGCTCGTTCAAGCTTGCCGGCGCCGGCGGCGGGGGGGCGGCCGAGGGCGGCAAGGCTCGTGCTGGCGGTGCCAAGAAGAAGCGCGCCGCTCCGGCCAGCAAGGAGAAGAAGGGCGCCCGTGCGGCCGGCGCAAAGAAGGCTGGTGGCGTGAAGGCGGCGACCGGTCGGAAGGCGGGCGCCGCCAAGAAGGCGTCTGCGGCGTCGGCCGCTCCCGCGGGTGCGAAGAAGGCGGCTGCGGCCAAGCCGGCCAAGGCCAAGTCGCCGTCGAAGGCGAAGAAGGCCGCCAAGGTTCCGACGAAGAAGCCGAAGGCGCCGCGCCCGAAGAAGGCGACGACGCCGTCTAAGGCGAAGGCTTCGCCCAAGAAGAAGAAGTAGAGTAGAGGAGAAAGAGATGGGAAAGGAAGGGTTTGGCGCTTGACTCCGTCGTCCCCACCCCCCGTCGTCGTCTAGTGGCGCGCAAGAGACGCGCGGCCCAAAACGGCCCTTCTCAGGGCCATCAAAGCACGTCGGGGAAGGTTTTGATTGTCGTGTTGCGTTTGGTGTGGGTGTCTGTCTGGCGTTTCTGTATGCCCGTGGGGATGCTGTTTGCGTGCCGTGGTGGTTGGATTGCGGGGGTCGGTGGCGGGTGTGGGCGGCGGTAGCGGTAAGCGGTGTTGTTGTTGTTGTTGTTGTCGTGGTTGATTGTCGCCGTGTTTGTTTTGTGGCGGCGGCCGACGGTTGGTTTTCTGTCACGTTGTTTTGTTTGAATACGTTGGTTGGCTTGCCTGCGTTCGTTCTTCTCGGATGTCTGTC
This sequence comes from Schistocerca americana, assembly GCF_021461395.2. NCBI lineage: Eukaryota > Metazoa > Arthropoda > Insecta > Orthoptera > Acrididae > Schistocerca > Schistocerca americana. Next base: position 50,303 of record NW_025726665.1, read on the forward strand.
TTGTCGAGTCGTGTCTGGTCTTTGTTTTGTTCCTTTGTGTGTGTGTGTGTTATGTTTTGCAACGGGGGGGCACGTTGAGATGCGGAAGGAGTCGGCGGGGATTTCGGTGGCGTGTAGAGCGAGCGAGCGCGCCTGCCTGGCCGTTGGCCGTCGGAGTGGAGTGCGGGTTTTTTTTGTTTTCGAAACGAAAGCGGCGGCCGGCCAGCCACCCGTGCGGTGTGACGTCGGCCGTTGGGTATTGTGCGCTTTGAGCGCCGGGGAGGGATGATGTGTGATTGTTGCGCGCTGCTAGCAGGCAGGCAGAGTGAGCGGGTGTGGCGGACGGACGGGAAGTGGTGGTTTTTGTTTTTGGGTTGCGGGGCGAGAGGCAGGCGACCGACAAAGTTTGCTCGCGACGGAGAGATGTTAGTGGCCCTGAAAAGGGCCGTTTTTGTTTGTGCGGTGCGGTGCCGCGGCGCGGTTTAGGCGCGCTCGCCGCGGATGCGGCGCGCGAGCTGGATGTCCTTGGGCATGATGGTGACGCGCTTGGCGTGGATTGCGCACAGGTTGGTGTCTTCGAAGAGGCCGACGAGGTAGGCCTCGCTGGCCTCCTGCAGGGCCATGACTGCGGAGCTCTGGAAGCGCAGGTCGGTCTTGAAGTCCTGGGCGATCTCGCGCACTAGGCGCTGGAATGGCAGCTTGCGGATGAGCAGCTCTGTGCTCTTCTGGTAGCGCCTGATTTCTCGCAGGGCGACGGTGCCCGGCCTGTAGCGGTGGGGCTTCTTGACGCCTCCGGTGGCGGGCGCGCTCTTCCTCGCCGCCTTGGTGGCGAGCTGTTTGCGCGGCGCCTTTCCGCCGGTGGACTTGCGGGCCGTTTGCTTTGTGCGGGCCATGGCGGTAGCGGTAGCGGTAGCGGAGCGGCGTGCGTGGAGGTTAGGTGCGGCGCGGCGTCCGGTGCTGCCTTGACAACGGGCCCGCGCGCCTCCGTGCTGCGCTTATATGCCCTCGGTTGCGCGTGGTGGGGGGAGGGCGGGCCAGAGTCTATATAGGGGGGCGGCGGGCGCGCTGGGCGCAGACCGTAGCCGACTCGCCAGCCGCTGCAGCTGCTGTTTGTGCACGTTTTGCTTTGCCCGAGGAAGGAAGGATGACAGGCCGCGGCAAGGGAGGAAAGGGGCTCGGCAAGGGTGGCGCCAAGCGGCACCGCAAGGTGTTGCGCGACAACATCCAGGGCATCACGAAGCCCGCCATCCGCCGCCTGGCTCGCAGGGGCGGCGTGAAGCGCATCTCTGGTCTGATCTACGAGGAGACCCGCGGGGTGCTGAAGGTGTTCCTGGAGAACGTGATCCGCGACGCGGTGACGTACACTGAGCACGCCAAGCGCAAGACTGTGACGGCCATGGACGTGGTGTACGCCCTGAAGAGGCAGGGGCGCACCCTGTACGGTTTCGGCGGTTAGGCTGCGTCGCAGCGGGCGCTGGCCTTCCCGCGGCCGTGCTTGTGGGTGGGAGAGACTAGAAAACGGCCCTTTTCAGGGCCACCACACTGTTCGGAAGTTGAAAAGTGCGAAAGAGTCTGTGTTGTTGCTGCGTGTGTGCGCGCTGTGTTGTTTGTTTGTTTGTTTCTTTCTTTCCGTTTGAGCGACGTGATGTGACTGGGAGGGGAGAAGGAAAGGAAACGTGTCATGTGGCTGGCTGTGTGTGGAGCTGCTTCGTTTGTGTGTCTTTGTATCGATCGCGACGGAGATGGCGGGCGGGCTGTGTGTTGTTGTGCGAGAGGCGGTGATTATTTGCTTGCGTGGTTTGTCTCTGTGTGTTTGTTTGCGGCGGCGTTGGGGTTTCCGAGGCAAGGCGTGTGGGCATAGGCGGCCGGATCAGCTGTTTCGTTCGTGTCGACGGCCGTTGCGCGCGGGAGTGGAGGGCGGTGTGTCGACACGCCTCCCTTTAACAATGGTCATTATTGCTGCCGTTGTCGGTTTGGAAGGCGACTGCGACGGTGCAAAATGTGTGCGTGTGTGTGTGTGTTGGGCCACACGGGCTGTGTGGACGACAAGATGGCGGACGTGCGCCGGCGGCGGCTGTGCTGTGACAGTGCAAAGTTAAAACAAAACAAGGTGCGGCGAGGACGACTGAAATTTTGCTTTGGACGTAGGTTTGTGTGGTGGCCCTGAAAAGGGCCGATTGTTGTGGGCCGAGCCGGCAAAGCGCGTTGCGTGCAGGGGAGCACGCGGCGCTGCGATTGCCTGGCCTCCTTTAGGCCTTCTTCTCGGTCTTCTTTGGCAGCAGGACGGCCTGGATGTTGGGCAGGACACCACCCTGTGCGATGGTGACGCCCGACAGGAGCTTGTTGAGCTCCTCGTCGTTGCGGATGGCAAGCTGCAGGTGGCGCGGGATGATGCGCGTCTTCTTGTTGTCGCGGGCCGCGTTTCCGGCCAGCTCG
>NW_025726666.1:5000-30000 GCF_021461395.2 Schistocerca americana
CGGCCAAAGACGGGACGGGGAGGGGCGCGGTGTGGGTGGCTTGCGCCTGTGCTCGGCGTTGTGGTTTGTGCAAAAGAGGAGGAGAAAAACAATGAGTTGCCAGGGAGGGGAGCGGTGTTGTGTTGTGTTGTGGTTGTCGTGGTGTAGCCGCAGACGCGGCTGTCAGTGAACGTGGCGAGACGGACGGATGCGCGGAGGGGCGGGGGCGGCGCATTTCGCCGGTGCCGTGCCTGAAAGCCGCGTGGTCGCTGTGTTGTTGGTGGCGTGGGGGCGAGGAGAGTACCGTACGGGTGTGCTTGTGCGCCGGAAATGGCACACTGCGCCTGCCCGTCTTGGAGGCTGATGGCTGTGGTGTGGAAATGGGGCGCGGTGATGTTGAAGCAGTTGAAGAACAGAAAAGAAACCAAGAAAACGGAAGGCGTGATGCGGCGGTGGTGGTGAGAGCGGGAAAAACAAAAACAAAAGAAAAAGAAAAAAAAAACAACAAAAAAAAAGAAGGAAAAACAACAAGAAACAAAAAAGAAAACAAAAAAAAAAGCCTATCAATATTAAAATGTAAATGGAAATGGAAATGGACCCAGGTATAACCTCCCTGCACAAATAGCAGAGAGTCCGATGATAATAAAAATGTGCCAGAATGTTAACGTCCCTACAAAACAAAGCCAACGATAATATTAATGAAAGAATGAACCGTATGTAACATTGCAACAGACATAATGAAACCTGATAAATTGTATAAGGGCAGCAGCGTTGACCTTTGGCCCTGTATTCAGAATAAAAAGAGAGCCAAAGATCGTTACCCCAATGAAAAAGACACTGAAACACGTATGTAACATAGCAGCGATGGCGAGGCATTGTAGCATCTGTGACCAGAGAGTTTGCGCTGGACTGCGCGAGTGTTGCGAGCGGTTCTCAGCCAGCCAGCCAGCCAGCCAGCCAGCCAGCCAGCCAGCCAGCCAGTCAGTCAGTCGGTCGGTCGGTCGTTGCGAGTCTGTAGCTCTGTGTAGTTGAGGGCTGTACTCTGTCAGTAGTCGTCGCGTGCAGTACGCTAATAGTCGTCATGCAGAGCGGTCGGTCAGTAGTAGCAGCTGAGGGCGGTTGTGTGATGTAGGCGGTCGGCAACACTGGTCAAGATGGTGAATAAGGTATACTGTTAATTAATATAATCATTAGATAATGAAAAATTTTATTTATTGTAATTATTCTCCAACAAGTTCCCCAATAATAATGTTTATTTGAAAAGCATTTTTCAAACATTGAAGTTTTTATTGAACTAAAGAGTTCGTTGCACTTCACATTTCATTCCACTTCTTTGAAGAAAAATGTCACTAAAATCACAAAAAAAGAGAATATTATTATTTGCAATGCAGTTCCTCCAAGCGCTGCGCAACAACAAGAGCAGAAATGTGACATCCATTTATTCGGAGGTAAGACTTTAATTCTGATTGTTTTGCACAGGGCCAAAGACCGATATTTCGGTTTAATTGAAGTTTCTTGTCACTGAACGGACTTTAAATGTTGTGAAGAATGTATATTTGAGTGAGATTGCGAATTTCACATTTTTGTTGCCATTTTCAATACCTCTCATTGTGGGCGAGGTTACAATTAGCGCAATGTCCATTAGCATCCGTAAATAACATTGTCCATTATTTTAAATTTTGCGGGGAGGGTACAAGACACAAAAAAAACAAAAAATTGCATTTATATCCGCTCCTCAATTGTAGATACCCCTTACACAGCTGTGTGCAATGAATGAGTGCTGGCTGGTAATTAATTGCACTCCTTGGAGGGAAATGCCATAGGAAGTAGTCTTTAAAAAGTGAATGTTTTTCGTTAAAAGACAAAAGTTACTTTAGAAAAAAGTAATAGTGGGGCTTTTGTTTGTTGTTGAACAAAATAAGTACAATGAACATACGTTATCAGATTTGCGCAATGCAGCTTCACACTACCTTTTGATTATAACACAATATACTATGCATCGTCCCGAACCGTGACCAGAGTCGCGAGACGAGCAGAGCACGCCGCCGACGCCCGCTCAGTACAACCGTCCACCCGCCACTACTGTCGACCGACGACTACCTCTCCCGACTCGCGCTACAATATATGTATAACAACTGTTCCTGGCGACCCGGTGCGTGCCACTACTGTCGTCTGGCGCGGTCCAAGCGCCGACTAGCAACGATAAATAACTCTCTGGTCAGACAGAGATGCTGTCATGCCTCGCCATCGCTCTGGTAATGAATACATACGTGTTGCAGCGTGCGTACCACCGGAACACGCAGTGGCGGAGCCAAAGACTGTGTTGTCGAGGTCGAGTGCGAGCGGGAAGAGAGGCAGCGTCGGCACGGAGATGCAAGCGAGCGCGAGACGCACGGGGGCTGCGGCGTGGCGCGTTTGCGGTCGGCGCCTTTGGTGGCAACGGCCGGGACAAGCAGCGGTGTATGGTGTGGTGCGGGGCGGACAGGGGCGGAGGCGGCGCGACGACGGCATGGGGGCGAAAACGGGACGGGGGACGGCGGATGTTGAGAGGCGTCACGCGCGGACAGGACACAGACACAGAGACACACAGATTGGAAAGGGAGGGTGCGCGGTAGTAGTTGGGAATGTGCGTACCGTGCGGGATGGGAGTGGGCGAGGAACACGGTCGTGGCCCCTGTTTTGGGTGCGTGTGATGACGTCGGTGTGTTGTGGGAAGGGAAGGTGCTGTGGCGGCGGCGCGTAATGGGCGTAGGCCGAAAAGAGAAAGGAACGTGGGCGGCAGTGTGTTGGCAAGCGTCGGTTCGACTGCGACGTTGATGGGCAGGGCAGGGCAGGGCAGGGCAAGGTTAATGGTGGTAGGAGTAGGCGTGTGGGCGCAAAAAGTCTGCCGCTGCAGGCGGTGCCGTAACCGCCATGGCGGGAAGGAGAGAGGGCCAAAGAAAGAAAGAAAGAAAGAAAAAAAAAAAAAAAAAAAGGAGGGAGGGGGGGGGGGGGGGGGCGAAAGTGGAGAGGCGGTGGTGTGAGAAGGGCGGGGGCGGAAGGAAGGCAGGAAGGACAAGAGGCGAGGCGACGGCTTGCTTTGTGTATCGGTCGGTCTCTGGCTATGCTTCGTTTTCTGCAGCAGGGTCGGTGCGCGGCGTGGCTCGCGGCAGTGGGAACGCCTGGTGGCTGGACGGCCAGCAATGCGGTTGGATGGGCGGCCACAGCACCGCACCTGTGCCCGAGGAGGAGACGCTGGCGGCGGGCCCTGAGGTGAGGCCGGCTCGGCTGGGGCTGTGGATGTGTAGGGGTGCGCCGCTGCTGCAACAACGAGTAAAACGCGAGAAGAAGGGATGGCGGTAGAGAGAGAGAGAAAAAAAAAAAGGTCGTGTTGTGTTGATGCGCAGGCAGACGCGTACAGAGAGACGAGCCCGGTCTGCAGCAGGGTGTGGCCGTGCCGAGTGCAGAGCAGCGGCGGCTCGGTTCGGTTCGGCCCGGCCCGGCGGGCCGCGCTGTTGTCGCGGACGTGAGCGCCCCCTGGCGGGTGGCCGGAGGCGGCGCGGCGTGTTGGACGTGTGGCTGGTGGCAGTGCACAATTTGCGAGTGGCTGGCGGTGTGGTGTGGCGGTTGGCGCGTCGGGCGGCGGAGAGGTATGTGTTGCGGGCGCCCTTTGCTGCGCTGCGTCGTTGCGTGTGCCGTACAGGGCGGGCGCTTGTCGACTGTGTGGGCGGTGTGGCGAATTGGCGTGAAACGGCTGCCGAGAGGTGTGTGGTAGCGAGCCGGTCGGTGTCAGTGCGAAGGGGAATGTGCGTGCGTTTGGCGGTTTCGGTGTGCTTTTTGCGGCGTGAGAGTGGGAATTAGTGGGGCCGGCTGTTGTGTTGGTTCCTTGTGTCTTGTGTCGCGTAGCTTGATGGCAACGTGGAAGGACGCCGGTTTCGTTTCGAGCCTTGCGTGTGGTTGTCGACGTTGACTGGTTGGCGTGTGCCGATGCACGTGCATGTGTGGGTCGCGAGTGCGTTTTTGGCTGGCTGTGTGTGTGTGTGTGTGTGTGTGTGTTTTGGGGGGGGGGGAAGGGGGAGGCGGTGGTGAAAGTTGCAGTCGTTGCCACGGGCGTCGTCGGGTGGGGCTGGGGCTGTGCGTCGTGGCGGAAAGGTGGTAGGTTGCGGGAAGCGAGCCCGTCGTTGACGGTGTCGCGTGAGTTGTGAATCGAGTGGGGCGCGGGGCGCGGGACAGGAGCAGCGTGCCGCTGCGTCGTGGTCGTCAGCAGAGGCTGTGCGTGTGCTTGTCCTTTTTGTGGGCGGTTCGTGCGAGGCGTTTTTGTTTTGTGTTGCCCTGCCCTAGTTGTTAGTTTATTTTGTTTGTGTTTGTTATTTTGAGACGACGACTGGTTGGTGGCGTGCGCGCGAAGTGGCGGTGTGCGCTTCCCCCGTGTCGTTTGTGTTGTTTTGTTTTTTTGTTTTTTTTTTTTTGCACTGGGCCCCGGGGGGGGTGGGTGGGTGCGTGTGTGTCGATTGCCGGCTGGCGAAAGGTGCGCCATCGGCGGGGTGGGTCGCCGGCACAAGTAGAGGCGGCGGCGTTGTTGCTGTTGTTGTGTGGTGTTTGTTTTGTTCGGCTGTGTCGGCGAGCTGTGTTGCGGTGCGTGTGAATGGTGGTGCAGAAGTGGTGGCGTTGGGGCTGCGACTGCGACTGCGACGGCGGCGAGCCGCGGGCGCGCATGATAGTGATGTTGTGAACAGCGGCTGTGTACGGTAGTGGTGTTGTTGTAGCACGACGTGCATCCGGGCCGGCGCGGAAAGCGCAGTTGCGGGCGGTTGCCCTTCGGTGCCAGCCATGTCGCGTGAGCGGCGGGTTGCTCTGGTGTCGACACGTGGTGCTCTGGGTTGTTGTGTGGTGCCCTTTGGCCGGTGGGGGTGGTTCGCGTGTGTCTCGTTCGCGCTCGGTATCTGGTCGTGGTCGTGCTGCTCCCCCGTCTGTCGGCGGTTTTCGACGTCGTCTGTACGTTTTTGTTCGTTTGCGGCGTGCCTGCCGACGTCGTCCCGTCGCGACCTTTCAACCGAAAGTGTGGCGCCCGAAGGTTGAACGAACGTAACCCTGACCTCGGCGCTTTACGCTGAGCCGAGCGAACCGAACCTAACCTGTGGTGTGGCGAGGTGAGCTCAGCCTGTGAGCCCCTAACGTCTACGTAAGGGTAAGCTGTCCGGCTCACGCCTCACGTTTGAACGCTTTTTTAACATACGTTTGACGCTTCTTAACCTGGCACTGACCCCTTAACCTAACCTAACCTAACCTAACCTAACCTAACCTAACCTAACCTAAGCTAAGCTAAGCTAACCTAACCTCTGACGCCTGACGTGTTTGAATGCTTAACCTAAGTTTGACGCTTAACCTAACCCAAGTCCCCTTAACCTAACCCACGTCCACTTAACCTAACCTAACCTAACCTAACCTAACCTAGACGTGTAAACGTAATGTGTAACGCGTAACGTGTAAGGTCGGCTGTCGTGTGTGCTGACGGCAGATTGGGTTGGTCTGTAGATTCGGATTGCGGTTTGCCTCGGTCGAGGGGTTGGGTCGGAAGCGGCGAGGGGCGGCGGCGCCTGTTGCGCAGGCGGCGTCCGTTTGCGGCGGGCAATTGTTGAGAAACGGCTGTGAATGTTGGCGGGCGAGAGGAGGAGGACGGCGCGCGATGTGGCCCGACGGCTGCGGGCCGATCGGGAAACGGCGGGAGGGCGACGGAAGGCGATGGGGCGGCGGAGGCGCGTTTGCACGGCCGTCATCGCCGCACGCCTCGGCTTGTGTGGCTGTGGCGCCGGCCGCGCTGGCCGGGCTGCCGCGGCGACGGTGTGGGAGTTTTGCCGAAGGTTTGGCCATTGTGGCGGGTCGTCGGCTGGGGCTGTGGGGGCGGCATTTGGGCGGGGGCGGCGATTCTCGGCGGGCCGACCCAGGCTGTAGCGCGCGGTAGCTGCAGTTTGGCCGTGGTTTGCGGCGCTGCCGTGGCGACTGGTTGGCGAGTGTGGTGTGGCTGTGTGTAGCCCCATCCTCGGTGGTTTGAAAGGCGCGGGCGGTTGTGGCGCAGGTTTGGGGCTGCTCCGCACAGGCTGTCGGACGTTGGGCGGTAGCAAGCGCTCCAGCCCACATTCTGCTGGCTCTTCGAGGCAGCTATGTAATGAAGGGTTTACTACTTAGCATTTCCTTCTTCATAGGGTCAACTAGGACGGTAGGTTCTGGGCTTCTGGATGTTGGTGTTGATCAGATGTGTGTGTGGGACAGTAGATGGTAACTTCTAGGTGCCAAAGATGAATGGAAGGGGGCGAGGCCCCGGTGACCTAAAGGTCAAGCAGTGCAAGGGGACGCCTATGCGGCCCGCGCAGTTGGTGTGGTTCCCCCAGTCGCCTGATGAGGGGGTTTAAGGAAGACTCCAGTTTATCAGAAAATCGACGGGCGATGACGCGATGGCGCTGTACGACCTCCAGCTCATCGGCGGCGTCATGGAGGTAACGATGCGGGAAACGCGCCGGAACATGATAAACTCTACGCAGGATCTTGTTCTGTAGCGTCTGCAGCCGATGAAGATAGGAGGGGGCCGCACCGCCCCAGACTTCACAGGCGTAATCGAAGATCGGGCGAAGGTAAAGCCGGAAAATAAGGAGACCATTCGCGACAGATAAAGCAGAATGCTCGTTCAACACAGGGTAGAGAGCACCCAGGCGGCAGTTGATTTTAGCGCGGACGTCTTCGATATGGAGCCTCCAAGTCAGCTTCTGGTCCAGGAGGACGCCAAGGTATTTCACCGTCGTTCGCCAAGGGAGGTCTGTAGCGTAAAGTCGCAGCTGGCGGCGGGGCATCGACCTCTTCCAGGTGAAAACGATGGCGTGCGTCTTGGCAGGGTTGAATCCAATACGCCATTTGGCAGCCCAGTCTTCCAGCGCGGCGCAGGCACTCTGTAGTCGGGGGACTAAGACCTCGGCCCATCGGCTGCGAGAGTAGATAACCGTGTCGTCCGCATAAACGGCCTTCTCCACACGAGGCACCGTTGGAATGTCAGACGTGAAGATGGTATACAACACGGGCCCAAGGACAGAGCCCTGGGGAACCCCCGCAGCAATGGGGCGTACCGTGGAGAGCGCGTCACCCACCTTAACAGAAAAGGTGCGGTCCCGGAGATAGGAGGCGAGAAGCTTCACCAGGTGGACCGGGAAGCCGAAGTGGCGAAGTTTCCAGAGCAGGCCCTCATGCCAAACGCTGTCGAATGCCTTCTGTACATCAAGGAAGACAGCCCCACAGAACTCCCGCCGGTTGAAGGCTGTGGTAATGTAATCGACGACACGAAGGACCTGCTGAGCGGTAGAGTGCCCAGGCCGAAAGCCAAATTGCTCAGGCGGCAAGATGGCGTGACGTTGGATGATGTGCCGGAGCCGTCGGAGGAGGAGGCGCTCGAACAATTTGCTGACATGCGGCAGCAGACTGATAGGGCGATAACTGGAGGGCGACGTCCTGTTTTTCCCCGGTTTAGGCACCGCGACCACAATGGAGTGCTTCCAGGCCCGGGGATAGACGGCAGACGTAAGCACCCAGTTGAAGAAGGCCGCCAGGTAGACGACCGCCGACCAGGGGAGGTGCTTCAGGACCCGGCCCGTGACGTCATCCTGGCCAGGAGCTTTCGATGCCGGGAGTTGCCGGACGCCTTCTAGGACTTCCTCCGGTGTGATGCGGGGGACTTGGTCGTCATCGTCGACATCGGCGGAGCGAAGGAGGGCAGCGACATCGCCTTGGATGGTGTCGACACGCTGCTGGTCCACCCGATCGTCCAGGGGACGAAAATTCCGCTCGAACCCGTCCGCTATCAGGTTTGCTTTGTCGGCGGGGCTGTACGCCGTCCGGCCATCGACCGATAGGGGCGGCAGGCGGGAACGCCGGTTCGTCAGCTGCCGGAGGGACTGCCAGCCGAAAGGATCTGGCGTAAATGACCGAAGTTTGCTCGCCCAGAGCATGTTACGATGATCAGTAATCCCCGCCTTGATATCCCGACGGAGCTGATTGATCCTCCTCTTCAAGGCAACATCCCGAGTGATCCGCCATTCCCGGTTCAACCTGTTGCGAGTGCGGATCATAGCAAGGAGGTGGGGCGGCAGATCAGGCGTCCGAAGAGTGGGAGGCCTCGGCGGTGGGGTGGAGGCATGCAGCGCATCATGGATGGCATCCGTAAGGTGGTCAATGGAGTCTTCAGCGACGTTCCCGTCGGCGACCATGGCGGTGACGGCGTAGTCCACGTGGTCACGGAAGCGAGTCCAATTAGTCCGGCGCAAGTTCAGGCGGCCCGGGGTATGTTCCGGGGCGACGCTCAGACGAAAGAGGACGGGCAGATGATTGGAGTTGAGCTCGTGGATCACCTCAGCGTCGAGGAAGTGCGGGAGGCCCTTGGTAATGGCGATGTCAAGCACATCCGGCCTGCCAGACGACGGGTAGCAGGTAGGCTCCTCAGGGCCGCAGGCATAGGCGTTAGCTTCCTCGAGAGCCTGTAGGAGTCGGCGGCCGCTGTTGTTAGAGTGCAGTGAATTCCAGGCGGCATGCTTGGAATTGAGATCGCCGGCAATGAACAGCTTCCCAGGATGGCGGAGGAGAGCTTGAGCATCTGCCAGGTCCAAGATTCGGCGCGGACTCCGGTACACGGCGATAAACGTGATCGGACCGGCGTGGGTTTCTACAAGGACCGCCGTTGCTTCGATGAACTGTGTGGCAGGCGGTCTGACAGCGTGGTGCCGGATGCAGCTTTTGACAAAGAGAGCAGTGCCGCCACCCCAAGTCGGCCTGTCCGTGCGATAACAGCAATAATTCGGAATATTGCTGCGGATGTCGGGTTTGAAGAACGTTTCACTGACCATGCAAATGTCGACGTTATGGGCAGTAAGGAAGTGCTGGAGCTCCCTCAGATCATGGGTCAGATTGTCCGCATTATAAGCGACGATGCGGAGTTCATCCAGGCGAGGCACCCTAGCCATGACGCGGCGCAGCAGAAGAATCCTGAGTAGCCTGGACGGCCTTGCAGATCGCCGAGTCGATGGTGGAGGCGATGAGCGCTGGCAGCTGCGCGAGCTGTTTGGTGACCTCCGTCAGCATAGACGTAACTTGGGTGAGAAGCCCAAGCAGCGTCTGGAGTTCCGATGGCCCCAGAGGTTGTACAGCCACAGCCGGCGGCGGGGGGGAAGAAGATGGCGCAGGTCCATGGGCGGCCGCAGGCAGGGATGCAGCTGAAGCAGGAAGGCGGTGCACAGCATCCGCCACGCTGATTCCCTCCCGAAGGTGAGCTGTGCGGCGTTCCATCAGAGATGGCCAAGTCCTCTTGTCCACCCGTGGCGGGGGCTGACGGCGGCGACGCCGCTCTGCAGCCGGAGTAGGCTTCAGGGTGGGGGGAAGACCACGCTGGCGTCGACTTTCCTGTTTGTGCTTCGCGCAGGAGCGGTAATTCGCCGGGTGGGCCCCGCCGCACAGGCCACAGATCGGCGGGTCTTCGAGCTTGCGGGGGCACTCCTTGCTGGCGTGGCCGCCGCCACACCGCACGCACATGGGAGGCATGGTGCACAGCCGGGAAACGTGGCCAAATCCCTGGCAGCGGAAGCACTGGACAGGGCCACGTGATTTCCGCAGCTTCTCAACCGTCACACACAGGTTGTAAAACCGAGTGACCTGAAAAATCTCGCGGTGGGTGGGCGTGTCAGGCAGGATGACCACCCTATGGCCGGTAAGTTGGTTGGTACCCGGCATCCGGTGGAAGTCCACGCGCGTGGCGACGAATCCCATGGACTCGAGCTCTTCTTTGATGTCGTCATTGGGCAGAGACTTCGGTATCTTCTTCATCAGGGCCTTGAGAGTCGGAGGCCGGACAGCCGGGAACGTGTAATTGGGGACGCCGTCACGTCCCAGCTTCTCCATGACGACGACGTAGTCAGCGGTCGCCGAGAGGTGGAGTTTCAGCAGGTCCTCACCGATTTGCTTGACATGGAAGGGCTGGGTGCAATTCTGCCGCAGCCAGTCACGAAATCTCTTGTAGTCGTCTGTGAAACGCATCACAATGGGCGGCACCTTCGTCGGAGCCGGTGGCGGCTGTTGTGCGGCATCGTCCATGTCAGCGTCAGGGTCGGCACGCTGCTGTGGCGCCTCTGCAGACTCGCGGCGGCGGTCATCACGTTGCCGTTGTTGGTCGGCGAGGGAAGCAGCAGCGTCGGCCAGAGTTGCCCCAGTGCCTTGCAGTGGCTCAAATGCATTCGAGACAGGTAGCTCCCGAGCGACGATAAGTCGTTGCCGCCGCGCCTGGCGCTTCTTCGGCGGCTGCCGAAATCCGTCATCCTGAGCGTCCCCCCTGGAGAAACGGCTAGCTGGGGACCGATCGCGGATGGCACCCCTCGCCCCCTCTTCCCGCTGGTGGAGGCGCTCACGCGCATCCACGAGACTACTTGCTTCAGAGTCAGAAGAGAAGTCCACATCGGCGTCCTTGTGCGTCTCTGCACCTGGGGTACTAATACTTCCCCTCGGTGCAGGTCGGTCCGTCATAGGCGCACCGGCTGATGGCGGGGCGGCCAACGGGGCAAGCCCCATCGGACCGCGGCCGGCCGGTGCGGGCGCAGCCGTCGCCGAAGCGGCGGCCGCGCGAGCGCTGAGTAGCACGTCCTCACTGCTCGACATCGCTAACTCGACTGGTGGTAGCAAGCGCGGGAGGCGCGGCGCGGCGGCGCGCAGAGTGGCGGCCGCTCTCTCGGCCGTCCGCGCCCGCCCGCGACACTGGCTGGGCCTTGTGATTCTCTGCTCTGCTGCTGTGCTGTGCTTGCGTGCCTGCCGTCCCGCTCGCTCTCGCTGTGTGTTACGCGCGTCGTCGAAATGGCAGATCAGGCGGCTACGAACGAGACTGCTGCGGCACCCGCCGCCACCGGCACTGCGAAGAAGGCCAAGTCTGCGTCGTCTGCGAAGAAGCCGCGCGCCAAGCCTGCGCACCCGCGCACCTCTGAGATGGTGACGGCCGCCATCAAGAGTCTGAAGGAGCGCGGCGGGTCGTCGCTGCAGGCGATCAAGAAGTACATAGCCGCGCACTACAAGCTGGACGCGGAGAAGCTGGCGCCGTTTATCAAGAAGTACCTCAAGTCGGCCGTCGTGGCGGGCGAGCTGGTGCAGACGAAGGGGAAGGGCGCGTCCGGCTCGTTCAAGCTTGCCGGCGCCGGCGGCGGGGGGGCGGCCGAGGGCGGCAAGGCTCGTGCTGGCGGTGCCAAGAAGAAGCGCGCCGCTCCGGCCAGCAAGGAGAAGAAGGGCGCCCGTGCGGCCGGCGCAAAGAAGGCTGGTGGCGTGAAGGCGGCGACCGGTCGGAAGGCGGGCGCCGCCAAGAAGGCGTCTGCGGCGTCGGCCGCTCCCGCGGGTGCGAAGAAGGCGGCTGCGGCCAAGCCGGCCAAGGCCAAGTCGCCGTCGAAGGCGAAGAAGGCCGCCAAGGTTCCGACGAAGAAGCCGAAGGCGCCGCGCCCGAAGAAGGCGACGACGCCGTCTAAGGCGAAGGCTTCGCCCAAGAAGAAGAAGTAGAGTAGAGGAGAAAGAGATGGGAAAGGAAGGGTTTGGCGCTTGACTCCGTCGTCCCCACCCCCCGTCGTCGTCTAGTGGCGCGCAAGAGACGCGCGGCCCAAAACGGCCCTTCTCAGGGCCATCAAAGCACGTCGGGGAAGGTTTTGATTGTCGTGTTTGCGTTTGGTGTGGGTGTCTGTCTGTATGCCCGTGGGGATGCTGTTTGCGTGCCGTGGTGGTTGGATTGCGGGGGTCGGTGGCGGGTGTGGGCGGCGGTAGCGGTAAGCGGTGTTGTTGTCGTGGTTGATTGTCGCCGTGTTTGTGGCGGCGGCCGACGGTTGGTTTTCTGTCACGTTGTTTTGTTTGAATACGTTGGTTGGCTTGCCTGCGTTGGTTCTTCTCGGATGTCTGTCTTGTCGAGTCGTGTCTGGTCTTTGTTTTGTTCCTTTGTGTGTGTGTGTGTGTGTTATGTTTTGCAACGGGGGGCACGTTGAGATGTGGGAAGGAGTCGGCGGGGGATTTCGGTGGCGTGTAGAGCGAGCGAGCGCGCCTGCCTGGCCGTTGGCCGTCGGAGTGGAGTGCGGGTTTGTTTGATTTCGAAAAACGAAAGCGGCGGCCGGCCAGCCACCCGTGCGGTGTGACGTCGGCCGTTGGGTATTGTGCGCTTTGAGCGCCGGGGAGGGATGATGTGTGATTGTTGCGCGCTGCTAGCAGGCAGGCAGAGTGAGCGGGTGTGGCGGACGGACGGGAAGTGGTGGTTTTTGTTTTTGGGTTGCGGGGCGAGAGGCAGGCGACCGACAAAGTTTGCTCGCGACGGAGAGATGTTAGTGGCCCTGAAAAGGGCCGTTTTTGTTTGTGCGGTGCGGTGCGGTGCCGCGGCGCGGTTTAGGCGCGCTCGCCGCGGATGCGGCGCGCGAGCTGGATGTCCTTGGGCATGATGGTGACGCGCTTGGCGTGGATTGCGCACAGGTTGGTGTCTTCGAAGAGGCCGACGAGGTAGGCCTCGCTGGCCTCCTGCAGGGCCATGACTGCGGAGCTCTGGAAGCGCAGGTCGGTCTTGAAGTCCTGGGCGATCTCGCGCACTAGGCGCTGGAATGGCAGCTTGCGGATGAGCAGCTCTGTGCTCTTCTGGTAGCGCCTGATTTCTCGCAGGGCGACGGTGCCCGGCCTGTAGCGGTGGGGCTTCTTGACGCCGCCGGTGGCGGGCGCGCTCTTCCTCGCCGCCTTGGTGGCGAGCTGTTTGCGCGGCGCCTTTCCGCCGGTGGACTTGCGGGCCGTTTGCTTTGTGCGGGCCATAGCGGTAGCGGTAGCGGTAGCGGTAGCGGTAGCGGAGCGGCGTGCGTGGAGGTTAGGTGCGGCGCGGCGTCCGGTGCTGCCTTGACAACGGGCCCGCGCGCCTCCGTGCTGCGCTTATATGCCCTCGGTTGCGCGTGGTGGGGGGAGGGCGGGCCAGAGTCTATATAGGGGGGCGGCGGGCGCGCTGGGCGCAGACCGTAGCCGACTCTCCAGCCGCTGCAGCTGCTGTTTGTGCACGTTTTGCTTTGCCCGAGGAAGGATGACAGGCCGCGGCAAGGGAGGAAAGGGGCTCGGCAAGGGTGGCGCCAAGCGGCACCGCAAGGTGTTGCGCGACAACATCCAGGGCATCACGAAGCCCGCCATCCGCCGCCTGGCTCGCAGGGGCGGCGTGAAGCGCATCTCTGGTCTGATCTACGAGGAGACCCGCGGGGTGCTGAAGGTGTTCCTGGAGAACGTGATCCGCGACGCGGTGACGTACACTGAGCACGCCAAGCGCAAGACTGTGACGGCCATGGACGTGGTGTACGCCCTGAAGAGGCAGGGGCGCACCCTGTACGGTTTCGGCGGTTAGGCTGCGTCGCAGCGGGCGCTGGCCTTCCCGCGGCCGTGCTTGTGGGTGGGAGAGACTAGAAAACGGCCCTTTTCAGGGCCACCACACTGTTCGGAAGTTGAAAAGTGCGAAAGAGTCTGTGTTGTTGCTGCGTGTGTGCGCTGTGTTGTTTGTTTCGTTCTTTCTTTCTTTCTTTCTTTCCTTCCGTCCGTTTGAGCGACGTGATGTGACTGGGAGGGGAGAAGGAAAGGAAACGTGTCATGTGGCTGGCTGTGTGTGGAGCTGCTTCGTTTGTGTTTGTTATTGTGTGTCTTTGTATCGATCGCGACGGAGATGGCGGGCTGTGTGTTGTTGTGCGAGAGGCGGTGATTATTTGCTTGCGTGGTTTGGCTCTGTGTGTTTGCGGCGGCGTTGGGGTTTCCGAGGCAAGGCGTGTGGGCATAGGCGGCCGGATCAGCTGTTTCGTTCGTGTCGACGGCCGTTGCGCGCGGGAGTGGAGGGCGGTGTGTCGACACGCCTCCCTTTAACAATGGTCATTATTGCTGCCGTTGTCGTTTGGAAGGCGACTGCGACCGTGCAAAATGTGTGTGTGTGTGTGTGTGTGTGTGTTGGGCCACACGGGCTGTGTGGACGACAAGATGGCGGACGTGCGCCGGCGGCGGCTGTGCTGTGAAAGTGCAAAGTTAAAAAACAAAACAAGGTGCGGCGAGGACGACTGAAATTTTGCTTTGGACGTAGGTTTGTGTGGTGGCCCTGAAAAGGGCCGATTGTTGTGGGCCGAGCCGGCAAAGCGCGTTGCGTGCAGGGGAGCACGCGGCGCTGCGATTGCCTGGCCTCCTTTAGGCCTTCTTCTCGGTCTTCTTTGGCAGCAGGACGGCCTGGATGTTGGGCAGGACACCACCCTGTGCGATGGTGACGCCCGACAGGAGCTTGTTGAGCTCCTCGTCGTTGCGGATGGCAAGCTGCAGGTGGCGCGGGATGATGCGCGTCTTCTTGTTGTCGCGGGCCGCGTTTCCGGCCAGCTCGAGCACCTCAGCCGCGAGGTACTCCATGACGGCGGCGAGGTAGACGGGCGCCCCGGCGCCGACGCGCTCTGCGTAGTTTCCCTTGCGCAGGAGGCGGTGGATTCTGCCGACCGGGAACTGGAGCCCGGCCCTGCTTGAGCGGGACTTTGACTTGCCCTTGACTTTGCCTCCCTTTCCGCGTCCGGACATGGCGATGGGCTAGCGACGGTGCACACGAAACGGAAACGAAAACGACCGGTGCGAGCGGCAGCGAGTCGAGCAGCGGAGTGCGTGCCGGCGCAGCGCGCGCTCCTCTCTAATTTCTTCCTCTTATTGGAAGGTGTTGCTGGGAAGGTTATTGTCCCTTGGGGACATTTCCTTCACTGTGGCTGGGTGTTGTGGATGTACTCTTCTTTTGTTTTTATCTGTTGTGGTGAGAGGTGTGTGGTTCTGTTGTTTTACTCGTGAGAGGTGTGAGGTTCTGTTGTTTTACTCAGGAGAGTATTGATTTGGGTCTCTTATATTTATCATGTGTTTGGTCGTATTGGCCAAGTGTGTTGATGAGTTCATTATATGCGGTACCGGCTGTGGCATAAAACTGTTCTGCCAGGTTTCGGAACCGAGTTTGTAGTGTATCGATATCCGCAGCAGCATGTAGATCTGCTGTGGGGAATCGTGGAGGTACGTGTAAGGCTCTCCGGAGAGCTCTGTTTTGTATCTTTTGTAGGCGGCCTATTGTCGATCTGGCTGCATAGCCCCATACGGGGCATGCGTATTCCAGTATCGGCCTAATAAGGCTTCTATAGACCGCTACTCCGGTGCTGGGGTCTAGTGAACTGCGTTCATTCAATATAGGATAGAGGACTTGCATCCTTCCAAGGGCTTTCTTGCGGAGTTCCTCGATGTGGCACTTCCAAGTTAGTCGCTTGTCCAGTGTCACACCGAGGTATCTCGCCGTGTTTCTCCAGGGGAGATTTTGCCCTTGTAGCTGCAGCAGTTGGATGGGTCTTCTTAGGGGGCGGCGTTTCCCGATGCGTCTTGTTATCATTAGTGCCTGGGTCTTTTCAGTGTTCAATGAGATGCGCCATTTCTTGGCCCATGAGTCAGTCCTGTTTAGTGCCGTTTGTAGTCTTCTCGTTGCCAGGTTCCTGTTCGTGGAGCAGGAGAAGAAAGCGGTGTCGTCTGCATATTGCGCTGTTTGAACGTGCTGCGTTACAGGGATGTCGGCTGTGTAAAGGTTGTACAGGGTAGGACCCAGTACGGACCCTTGGGGCACTCCAGCGCGTATTCTTCTCCTGCTCGACTGTGATCTATCGATCTTAACGGAGAATGTCCTACTGGTTAGATAGCTCTGTATAAGTTTTACTATCGTCCCTGGGAAGCCTTGGGTGTACATTTTGTGCAAGATTCCGGTGTGCCAGACTGAATCAAAAGCCTTGGCGACGTCTAATAAGACGATCCCGCAGTAGCCCTTTCGGTTGAAGCTTTCTGTAGCTGCTTCAACTACCCTCATTATTTGTTGGGGGGCGGAGTGTTGTTGCTGGAAACCGAATTGAAATTTTGGCATAATTTGCTCTCTTCTGATGTGATCTTGAATCGGAGTTAAGAGGAGGCGCTCGTACAGTTTGCTGAGGGTGGGCAGGAGACTAATTGGTCTGTAGTGCTGCGGGAATACCGGGTCTTTCCCTGGTTCCGGGGTGGGGGTGCTTTATGGGCTCGGGTGCGGCGGCCGGTTGCGCGCGCGCCCCATTGGTCGGCGGCCGCAACAGGGCGAGCTGGTAAAGGTGCGGCGGCGGCTGGCGGCGGGTGCCACTGTGTGGGGAGACGCTGACTAGAGCGGAGCGCTTGCTACTGGTGTTGCTGCTGCCGTACGTTCGTTCGAGATGCCGCCCAAGACTAGCGGGAAGGCCGCCAAGAAGGCTGGCAAGGCGCAGAAGAACATTTCGAAGGGCGACAAGAAGAAGAAGCGCAAGAGGAAGGAGAGCTATGCCATCTACATCTACAAGGTGCTGAAGCAGGTGCACCCTGACACGGGCATCTCGTCGAAGGCGATGAGCATCATGAACAGCTTCGTGAACGACATTTTCGAGCGCATTGCGGCCGAGGCTTCTCGCCTGGCGCACTACAACAAGCGCTCGACCATCACGTCCCGCGAGATCCAGACCGCTGTGCGGCTGTTGCTGCCTGGCGAGCTGGCCAAGCACGCCGTGAGCGAGGGCACGAAGGCGGTGACCAAGTACACGAGCTCCAAGTAAGGAGGTGGCTCTGGAATGGAAGGAAGGATGGAGAAGGCTCCTCCGTTGCGAGAGCGGCAAAACGGCCCTTTTCAGGGCCACCAACTTGCCTTTTGCGGGAAGGGCGGAATTGTTGTTGTTGTTGTTGTTGTTTGTGTGGACGGCTGTGATGTATGTGTGCATTTTGATTGTGGGTGGGGGGGGGGGGCGCGTCAAAGCGTGTTGCGGGGTACGGCCACGAGGTTGGTCGCCGTGGCGTGGAATGGTGGCACGCCTCGTTGGAGTGGTTTTGACCCGTTGGTGTTGGTGTGTGTGTGTTACCTGTCTGCGAGGGGGGACAGTGCGATCGGCGACTTTTGTGTCACCGTAACGACGGCCGTTTGCGGGTTTGTTTTTTGCACAACATACATGGCGAGGGTGAAATGTGAAATGTTTTTGTTTGGTTTTTTTTTTTTTTTTTTTTTTTTTTTGCCGCCCACTATTCCCTTTGCTGTACGCCGAGTTTGACAATGGTGCGACGTAACTGCAGCGTGGAGGTGTGTGAGTGACGTTGAAATGAACGTGCCATTAAGGACGCATTGTTGTTGTATTGTACTGTACGTGTACGGCGACACGCACGATGATGTACCATTCGACTCTGATTTTTGATAGCCGTGTCTGACTGAGTGCGTACGACGCACGCACACCGATGTCGTCATTCAAGATGCACGCGTGTCCAGTGCAGTACAGTAAGCGCGACGCTAGACGACGACGACGACGACGGCGGCGGTCGTTTGTTTGGCGAATGTCTGTCTGTACACGTGTTTGTCTGTGTCCATCCGGTATGTATTTGTTTGTTTGAAAGTGTTTTGTGTGTCGGTGACGTGGTCCGATCCGTCGCCCGCTGAGTAACTGTCGATCGGCGCGATAGACCGGCGTCACGCAACTGAACCGAAGTCTTGGGCACACCCGTCATACTGTTGTACACCGTCGCGCTTGAGAACGGTAACGAAAGGTTGACTTTGATCGGTCGAATGTCTGGGCAGAACGTGAGGAATGAGGCAAGAGTGCAAGGAGGAAAGGACAGAGGGGGGGCAAAAGAGAGAGAGGAAGGGAAAAAGGGGAGAAACGCATTCGTAGAGCAACGGAACGTTCCCGTGTCGGAGGCGTATTGGAGCCGCACTGAAATGCGTTTAACGGCGGCGCGGCTGCCGTGGTGAACGTTACCTTTGACGGCTGCATTGGGCTTTGCCTTTGCTTTTGCTTTTGCTTTCGCTTTCGCTTTCGCTTTCCCGGATGTACGTAACGTTTGTTGATATGGTTCTGAGGAAGAGTGTATGACAGTGCCGTGCCGTCCATGTTCGTGTGCCCTCCCATTGTGTGTATGCTATTGTCTGTGTACTTGAATGATGTATGTAGGTGTTAGTGGACATGTGTTACCAGTGGGGGGAAATGGATCGTCGATAGTTGCCGTCACTCTGTCACGGTCGAGATGACGCACCCTCCGTACAGAAAGGTGTCGAGAAAGTGAGTGAGTGAGTGAGTGAGTGTGTGTGTGTGTGTGTGTGCGTCCGTGAATTGGCAGTGTTTGGAGGTGGGCGTGCCCTGCATGTGGCCCGGAAGGCTGTTCGTTTGGCGGTAGTGTTGTGTGGACAGGGGAGGGGCATGCGTAACGCTGCTGGCATGGCATTTCGGGAGATGGGAGGGGGCAAACGAGGAGCGGCGGCCAAAGACGGGACGGGGAGGGGCGCGGTGTGGGTGGCTTGCGCCTGTGCTCGGCGTTGTGGTTTGTGCAAAAGAGGAGGAGAAAAACAATGAGTTGCCAGGGAGGGGAGCGGTGTTGTGTTGTGTTGTGGTTGTCGTGGTGTAGCCGCAGACGCGGCTGTCAGTGAACGTGGCGAGACGGACGGATGCGCGGAGGGGCGGGGGCGGCGCATTTCGCCGGTGCCGTGCCTGAAAGCCGCGTGGTCGCTGTGTTGTTGGTGGCGTGGGGGCGAGGAGAGTACCGTACGGGTGTGCTTGTGCGCCGGAAATGGCACACTGCGCCTGCCCGTCTTGGAGGCTGATGGCTGTGGTGTGGAAATGGGGCGCGGTGATGTTGAAGCAGTTGAAGAACAGAAAAGAAACCAAGAAAACGGAAGGCGTGATGCGGCGGTGGTGGTGAGAGCGGGAAAAACAAAAACAAAAGAAAAAGAAAAAAAAAACAACAAAAAAAAAGAAGGAAAAACAACAAGAAACAAAAAAGAAAACAAAAAAAAAAGCCTATCAATATTAAAATGTAAATGGAAATGGAAATGGACCCAGGTATAACCTCCCTGCACAAATAGCAGAGAGTCCGATGATAATAAAAATGTGCCAGAATGTTAACGTCCCTACAAAACAAAGCCAACGATAATATTAATGAAAGAATGAACCGTATGTAACATTGCAACAGACATAATGAAACCTGATAAATTGTATAAGGGCAGCAGCGTTGACCTTTGGCCCTGTATTCAGAATAAAAAGAGAGCCAAAGATCGTTACCCCAATGAAAAAGACACTGAAACACGTATGTAACATAGCAGCGATGGCGAGGCATTGTAGCATCTGTGACCAGAGAGTTTGCGCTGGACTGCGCGAGTGTTGCGAGCGGTTCTCAGCCAGCCAGCCAGCCAGCCAGCCAGCCAGCCAGCCAGCCAGCCAGTCAGTCAGTCGGTCGGTCGGTCGTTGCGAGTCTGTAGCTCTGTGTAGTTGAGGGCTGTACTCTGTCAGTAGTCGTCGCGTGCAGTACGCTAATAGTCGTCATGCAGAGCGGTCGGTCAGTAGTAGCAGCTGAGGGCGGTTGTGTGATGTAGGCGGTCGGCAACACTGGTCAAGATGGTGAATAAGGTATACTGTTAATTAATATAATCATTAGATAATGAAAAATTTTATTTATTGTAATTATTCTCCAACAAGTTCCCCAATAATAATGTTTATTTGAAAAGCATTTTTCAAACATTGAAGTTTTTATTGAACTAAAGAGTTCGTTGCACTTCACATTTCATTCCACTTCTTTGAAGAAAAATGTCACTAAAATCACAAAAAAAGAGAATATTATTATTTGCAATGCAGTTCCTCCAAGCGCTGCGCAACAACAAGAGCAGAAATGTGACATCCATTTATTCGGAGGTAAGACTTTAATTCTGATTGTTTTGCACAGGGCCAAAGACCGATATTTCGGTTTAATTGAAGTTTCTTGTCACTGAACGGACTTTAAATGTTGTGAAGAATGTATATTTGAGTGAGATTGCGAATTTCACATTTTTGTTGCCATTTTCAATACCTCTCATTGTGGGCGAGGTTACAATTAGCGCAATGTCCATTAGCATCCGTAAATAACATTGTCCATTATTTTAAATTTTGCGGGGAGGGTACAAGACACAAAAAAAACAAAAAATTGCATTTATATCCGCTCCTCAATTGTAGATACCCCTTACACAGCTGTGTGCAATGAATGAGTGCTGGCTGGTAATTAATTGCACTCCTTGGAGGGAAATGCCATAGGAAGTAGTCTTTAAAAAGTGAATGTTTTTCGTTAAAAGACAAAAGTTACTTTAGAAAAAAGTAATAGTGGGGCTTTTGTTTGTTGTTGAACAAAATAAGTACAATGAACATACGTTATCAGATTTGCGCAATGCAGCTTCACACTACCTTTTGATTATAACACAATATACTATGCATCGTCCCGAACCGTGACCAGAGTCGCGAGACGAGCAGAGCACGCCGCCGACGCCCGCTCAGTACAACCGTCCACCCGCCACTACTGTCGACCGACGACTACCTCTCCCGACTCGCGCTACAATATATGTATAACAACTGTTCCTGGCGACCCGGTGCGTGCCACTACTGTCGTCTGGCGCGGTCCAAGCGCCGACTAGCAACGATAAATAACTCTCTGGTCAGACAGAGATGCTGTCATGCCTCGCCATCGCTCTGGTAATGAATACATACGTGTTGCAGCGTGCGTACCACCGGAACACGCAGTGGCGGAGCCAAAGACTGTGTTGTCGAGGTCGAGTGCGAGCGGGAAGAGAGGCAGCGTCGGCACGGAGATGCAAGCGAGCGCGAGACGCACGGGGGCTGCGGCGTGGCGCGTTTGCGGTCGGCGCCTTTGGTGGCAACGGCCGGGACAAGCAGCGGTGTATGGTGTGGTGCGGGGCGGACAGGGGCGGAGGCGGCGCGACGACGGCATGGGGGCGAAAACGGGACGGGGGACGGGGGACGGCGGATGTTGAGAGGCGTCACGCGCGGACAGGACACAGACACAGAGACACACAGATTGGAAAGGGAGGGTGCGCGGTAGTAGTTGGGAATGTGCGTACCGTGCGGGATGGGAGTGGGCGAGGAACACGGTCGTGGCCCCTGTTTTGGGTGCGTGTGATGACGTCGGTGTGTTGTGGGAAGGGAAGGTGCTGTGGCGGCGGCGCGTAATGGGCGTAGGCCGAAAAGAGAAAGGAACGTGGGCGGCAGTGTGTTGGCAAGCGTCGGTTCGACTGCGACGTTGATGGGCAGGGCAGGGCAGGGCAGGGCAAGGTTAATGGTGGTAGGAGTAGGCGTGTGGGCGCAAAAAGTCTGCCGCTGCAGGCGGTGCCGTAACCGCCATGGCGGGAAGGAGAGAGGGCCAAAGAAAGAAAGAAAGAAAGAAAAAAAAAAAAAAAAAAAGGAGGGAGGGGGGGGGGGGGGGGGCGAAAGTGGAGAGGCGGTGGTGTGAGAAGGGCGGGGGCGGAAGGAAGGCAGGAAGGACAAGAGGCGAGGCGACGGCTTGCTTTGTGTATCGGTCGGTCTCTGGCTATGCTTCGTTTTCTGCAGCAGGGTCGGTGCGCGGCGTGGCTCGCGGCAGTGGGAACGCCTGGTGGCTGGACGGCCAGCAATGCGGTTGGATGGGCGGCCACAGCACCGCACCTGTGCCCGAGGAGGAGACGCTGGCGGCGGGCCCTGAGGTGAGGCCGGCTCGGCTGGGGCTGTGGATGTGTAGGGGTGCGCCGCTGCTGCAACAACGAGTAAAACGCGAGAAGAAGGGATGGCGGTAGAGAGAGAGAGAAAAAAAAAAAGGTCGTGTTGTGTTGATGCGCAGGCAGACGCGTACAGAGAGACGAGCCCGGTCTGCAGCAGGGTGTGGCCGTGCCGAGTGCAGAGCAGCGGCGGCTCGGTTCGGTTCGGCCCGGCCCGGCGGGCCGCGCTGTTGTCGCGGACGTGAGCGCCCCCTGGCGGGTGGCCGGAGGCGGCGCGGCGTGTTGGACGTGTGGCTGGTGGCAGTGCACAATTTGCGAGTGGCTGGCGGTGTGGTGTGGCGGTTGGCGCGTCGGGCGGCGGAGAGGTATGTGTTGCGGGCGCCCTTTGCTGCGCTGCGTCGTTGCGTGTGCCGTACAGGGCGGGCGCTTGTCGACTGTGTGGGCGGTGTGGCGAATTGGCGTGAAACGGCTGCCGAGAGGTGTGTGGTAGCGAGCCGGTCGGTGTCAGTGCGAAGGGGAATGTGCGTGCGTTTGGCGGTTTCGGTGTGCTTTTTGCGGCGTGAGAGTGGGAATTAGTGGGGCCGGCTGTTGTGTTGGTTCCTTGTGTCTTGTGTCGCGTAGCTTGATGGCAACGTGGAAGGACGCCGGTTTCGTTTCGAGCCTTGCGTGTGGTTGTCGACGTTGACTGGTTGGCGTGTGCCGATGCACGTGCATGTGTGGGTCGCGAGTGCGTTTTTGGCTGGCTGTGTGTGTGTGTGTGTGTGTGTGTGTTTTGGGGGGGGGGGGAAGGGGGAGGCGGTGGTGAAAGTTGCAGTCGTTGCCACGGGCGTCGTCGGGTGGGGCTGGGGCTGTGCGTCGTGGCGGAAAGGTGGTAGGTTGCGGGAAGCGAGCCCGTCGTTGACGGTGTCGCGTGAGTTGTGAATCGAGTGGGGCGCGGGGCGCGGGACAGGAGCAGCGTGCCGCTGCGTCGTGGTCGTCAGCAGAGGCTGTGCGTGTGCTTGTCCTTTTTGTGGGCGGTTCGTGCGAGGCGTTTTTGTTTTGTGTTGCCCTGCCCTAGTTGTTAGTTTATTTTGTTTGTGTTTGTTATTTTGAGACGACGACTGGTTGGTGGCGTGCGCGCGAAGTGGCGGTGTGCGCTTCCCCCGTGTCGTTTGTGTTGTTTTGTTTTTTTGTTTTTTTTTTTTTGCACTGGGCCCCGGGGGGGGTGGGTGGGTGCGTGTGTGTCGATTGCCGGCTGGCGAAAGGTGCGCCATCGGCGGGGTGGGTCGCCGGCACAAGTAGAGGCGGCGGCGTTGTTGCTGTTGTTGTGTGGTGTTTGTTTTGTTCGGCTGTGTCGGCGAGCTGTGTTGCGGTGCGTGTGAATGGTGGTGCAGAAGTGGTGGCGTTGGGGCTGCGACTGCGACTGCGACGGCGGCGAGCCGCGGGCGCGCATGATAGTGATGTTGTGAACAGCGGCTGTGTACGGTAGTGGTGTTGTTGTAGCACGACGTGCATCCGGGCCGGCGCGGAAAGCGCAGTTGCGGGCGGTTGCCCTTCGGTGCCAGCCATGTCGCGTGAGCGGCGGGTTGCTCTGGTGTCGACACGTGGTGCTCTGGGTTGTTGTGTGGTGCCCTTTGGCCGGTGGGGGTGGTTCGCGTGTGTCTCGTTCGCGCTCGGTATCTGGTCGTGGTCGTGCTGCTCCCCCGTCTGTCGGCGGTTTTCGACGTCGTCTGTACGTTTTTGTTCGTTTGCGGCGTGCCTGCCGACGTCGTCCCGTCGCGACCTTTCAACCGAAAGTGTGGCGCCCGAAGGTTGAACGAACGTAACCCTGACCTCGGCGCTTTACGCTGAGCCGAGCGAACCGAACCTAACCTGTGGTGTGGCGAGGTGAGCTCAGCCTGTGAGCCCCTAACGTCTACGTAAGGGTAAGCTGTCCGGCTCACGCCTCACGTTTGAACGCTTTTTTAACATACGTTTGACGCTTCTTAACCTGGCACTGACCCCTTAACCTAACCTAACCTAACCTAACCTAACCTAACCTAACCTAACCTAAGCTAAGCTAAGCTAACCTAACCTCTGACGCCTGACGTGTTTGAATGCTTAACCTAAGTTTGACGCTTAACCTAACCCAAGTCCCCTTAACCTAACCCACGTCCACTTAACCTAACCTAACCTAACCTAACCTAACCTAGACGTGTAAACGTAATGTGTAACGCGTAACGTGTAAGGTCGGCTGTCGTGTGTGCTGACGGCAGATTGGGTTGGTCTGTAGATTCGGATTGCGGTTTGCCTCGGTCGAGGGGTTGGGTCGGAAGCGGCGAGGGGCGGCGGCGCCTGTTGCGCAGGCGGCGTCCGTTTGCGGCGGGCAATTGTTGAGAAACGGCTGTGAATGTTGGCGGGCGAGAGGAGGAGGACGGCGCGCGATGTGGCCCGACGGCTGCGGGCCGATCGGGAAACGGCGGGAGGGCGACGGAAGGCGATGGGGCGGCGGAGGCGCGTTTGCACGGCCGTCATCGCCGCACGCCTCGGCTTGTGTGGCTGTGGCGCCGGCCGCGCTGGCCGGGCTGCCGCGGCGACGGTGTGGGAGTTTTGCCGAAGGTTTGGCCATTGTGGCGGGTCGTCGGCTGGGGCTGTGGGGGCGGCATTTGGGCGGGGGCGGCGATTCTCGGCGGGCCGACCCAGGCTGTAGCGCGCGGTAGCTGCAGTTTGGCCGTGGTTTGCGGCGCTGCCGTGGCGACTGGTTGGCGAGTGTGGTGTGGCTGTGTGTAGCCCCATCCTCGGTGGTTTGAAAGGCGCGGGCGGTTGTGGCGCAGGTTTGGGGCTGCTCCGCACAGGCTGTCGGACGTTGGGCGGTAGCAAGCGCGGGAGGCGCGGCGCGGCGGCGCGCAGAGTGGCGGCCGCTCTCTCGGCCGTCCGCGCCCGCCCGCGACACTGGCTGGGCCTTGTGATTCTCTGCTCTGCTGCTGTGCTGTGCTTGCGTGCCTGCCGTCCCGCTCGCTCTCGCTGTGTGTTACGCGCGTCGTCGAAATGGCAGATCAGGCGGCTACGAACGAGACTGCTGCGGCACCCGCCGCCACCGGCACTGCGAAGAAGGCCAAGTCTGCGTCGTCTGCGAAGAAGCCGCGCGCCAAGCCTGCGCACCCGCGCACCTCTGAGATGGTGACGGCCGCCATCAAGAGTCTGAAGGAGCGCGGCGGGTCGTCGCTGCAGGCGATCAAGAAGTACATAGCCGCGCACTACAAGCTGGACGCGGAGAAGCTGGCGCCGTTTATCAAGAAGTACCTCAAGTCGGCCGTCGTGGCGGGCGAGCTGGTGCAGACGAAGGGGAAGGGCGCGTCCGGCTCGTTCAAGCTTGCCGGCGCCGGCGGCGGGGGGGCGGCCGAGGGCGGCAAGGCTCGTGCTGGCGGTGCCAAGAAGAAGCGCGCCGCTCCGGCCAGCAAGGAGAAGAAGGGCGCCCGTGCGGCCGGCGCAAAGAAGGCTGGTGGCGTG
>NW_025726666.1:35000-42500 GCF_021461395.2 Schistocerca americana
GGGGAGAAACGCATTCGTAGAGCAACGGAACGTTCCCGTGTCGGAGGCGTATTGGAGCCGCACTGAAATGCGTTTAACGGCGGCGCGGCTGCCGTGGTGAACGTTACCTTTGACGGCTGCATTGGGCTTTGCCTTTGCTTTTGCTTTTGCTTTCGCTTTCGCTTTCGCTTTCCCGGATGTACGTAACGTTTGTTGATATGGTTCTGAGGAAGAGTGTATGACAGTGCCGTGCCGTCCATGTTCGTGTGCCCTCCCATTGTGTGTATGCTATTGTCTGTGTACTTGAATGATGTATGTAGGTGTTAGTGGACATGTGTTACCAGTGGGGGGAAATGGATCGTCGATAGTTGCCGTCACTCTGTCACGGTCGAGATGACGCACCCTCCGTACAGAAAGGTGTCGAGAAAGTGAGTGAGTGAGTGAGTGAGTGTGTGTGTGTGTGTGTGCGTCCGTGAATTGGCAGTGTTTGGAGGTGGGCGTGCCCTGCATGTGGCCCGGAAGGCTGTTCGTTTGGCGGTAGTGTTGTGTGGACAGGGGAGGGGCATGCGTAACGCTGCTGGCATGGCATTTCGGGAGATGGGAGGGGGCAAACGAGGAGCGGCGGCCAAAGACGGGACGGGGAGGGGCGCGGTGTGGGTGGCTTGCGCCTGTGCTCGGCGTTGTGGTTTGTGCAAAAGAGGAGGAGAAAAACAATGAGTTGCCAGGGAGGGGAGCGGTGTTGTGTTGTGTTGTGGTTGTCGTGGTGTAGCCGCAGACGCGGCTGTCAGTGAACGTGGCGAGACGGACGGATGCGCGGAGGGGCGGGGGCGGCGCATTTCGCCGGTGCCGTGCCTGAAAGCCGCGTGGTCGCTGTGTTGTTGGTGGCGTGGGGGCGAGGAGAGTACCGTACGGGTGTGCTTGTGCGCCGGAAATGGCACACTGCGCCTGCCCGTCTTGGAGGCTGATGGCTGTGGTGTGGAAATGGGGCGCGGTGATGTTGAAGCAGTTGAAGAACAGAAAAGAAACCAAGAAAACGGAAGGCGTGATGCGGCGGTGGTGGTGAGAGCGGGAAAAACAAAAACAAAAGAAAAAGAAAAAAAAAACAACAAAAAAAAAGAAGGAAAAACAACAAGAAACAAAAAAGAAAACAAAAAAAAAAGCCTATCAATATTAAAATGTAAATGGAAATGGAAATGGACCCAGGTATAACCTCCCTGCACAAATAGCAGAGAGTCCGATGATAATAAAAATGTGCCAGAATGTTAACGTCCCTACAAAACAAAGCCAACGATAATATTAATGAAAGAATGAACCGTATGTAACATTGCAACAGACATAATGAAACCTGATAAATTGTATAAGGGCAGCAGCGTTGACCTTTGGCCCTGTATTCAGAATAAAAAGAGAGCCAAAGATCGTTACCCCAATGAAAAAGACACTGAAACACGTATGTAACATAGCAGCGATGGCGAGGCATTGTAGCATCTGTGACCAGAGAGTTTGCGCTGGACTGCGCGAGTGTTGCGAGCGGTTCTCAGCCAGCCAGCCAGCCAGCCAGCCAGCCAGCCAGCCAGCCAGCCAGTCAGTCAGTCGGTCGGTCGGTCGTTGCGAGTCTGTAGCTCTGTGTAGTTGAGGGCTGTACTCTGTCAGTAGTCGTCGCGTGCAGTACGCTAATAGTCGTCATGCAGAGCGGTCGGTCAGTAGTAGCAGCTGAGGGCGGTTGTGTGATGTAGGCGGTCGGCAACACTGGTCAAGATGGTGAATAAGGTATACTGTTAATTAATATAATCATTAGATAATGAAAAATTTTATTTATTGTAATTATTCTCCAACAAGTTCCCCAATAATAATGTTTATTTGAAAAGCATTTTTCAAACATTGAAGTTTTTATTGAACTAAAGAGTTCGTTGCACTTCACATTTCATTCCACTTCTTTGAAGAAAAATGTCACTAAAATCACAAAAAAAGAGAATATTATTATTTGCAATGCAGTTCCTCCAAGCGCTGCGCAACAACAAGAGCAGAAATGTGACATCCATTTATTCGGAGGTAAGACTTTAATTCTGATTGTTTTGCACAGGGCCAAAGACCGATATTTCGGTTTAATTGAAGTTTCTTGTCACTGAACGGACTTTAAATGTTGTGAAGAATGTATATTTGAGTGAGATTGCGAATTTCACATTTTTGTTGCCATTTTCAATACCTCTCATTGTGGGCGAGGTTACAATTAGCGCAATGTCCATTAGCATCCGTAAATAACATTGTCCATTATTTTAAATTTTGCGGGGAGGGTACAAGACACAAAAAAAACAAAAAATTGCATTTATATCCGCTCCTCAATTGTAGATACCCCTTACACAGCTGTGTGCAATGAATGAGTGCTGGCTGGTAATTAATTGCACTCCTTGGAGGGAAATGCCATAGGAAGTAGTCTTTAAAAAGTGAATGTTTTTCGTTAAAAGACAAAAGTTACTTTAGAAAAAAGTAATAGTGGGGCTTTTGTTTGTTGTTGAACAAAATAAGTACAATGAACATACGTTATCAGATTTGCGCAATGCAGCTTCACACTACCTTTTGATTATAACACAATATACTATGCATCGTCCCGAACCGTGACCAGAGTCGCGAGACGAGCAGAGCACGCCGCCGACGCCCGCTCAGTACAACCGTCCACCCGCCACTACTGTCGACCGACGACTACCTCTCCCGACTCGCGCTACAATATATGTATAACAACTGTTCCTGGCGACCCGGTGCGTGCCACTACTGTCGTCTGGCGCGGTCCAAGCGCCGACTAGCAACGATAAATAACTCTCTGGTCAGACAGAGATGCTGTCATGCCTCGCCATCGCTCTGGTAATGAATACATACGTGTTGCAGCGTGCGTACCACCGGAACACGCAGTGGCGGAGCCAAAGACTGTGTTGTCGAGGTCGAGTGCGAGCGGGAAGAGAGGCAGCGTCGGCACGGAGATGCAAGCGAGCGCGAGACGCACGGGGGCTGCGGCGTGGCGCGTTTGCGGTCGGCGCCTTTGGTGGCAACGGCCGGGACAAGCAGCGGTGTATGGTGTGGTGCGGGGCGGACAGGGGCGGAGGCGGCGCGACGACGGCATGGGGGCGAAAACGGGACGGGGGACGGGGGACGGCGGATGTTGAGAGGCGTCACGCGCGGACAGGACACAGACACAGAGACACACAGATTGGAAAGGGAGGGTGCGCGGTAGTAGTTGGGAATGTGCGTACCGTGCGGGATGGGAGTGGGCGAGGAACACGGTCGTGGCCCCTGTTTTGGGTGCGTGTGATGACGTCGGTGTGTTGTGGGAAGGGAAGGTGCTGTGGCGGCGGCGCGTAATGGGCGTAGGCCGAAAAGAGAAAGGAACGTGGGCGGCAGTGTGTTGGCAAGCGTCGGTTCGACTGCGACGTTGATGGGCAGGGCAGGGCAGGGCAGGGCAAGGTTAATGGTGGTAGGAGTAGGCGTGTGGGCGCAAAAAGTCTGCCGCTGCAGGCGGTGCCGTAACCGCCATGGCGGGAAGGAGAGAGGGCCAAAGAAAGAAAGAAAGAAAGAAAAAAAAAAAAAAAAAAAGGAGGGAGGGGGGGGGGGGGGGGGCGAAAGTGGAGAGGCGGTGGTGTGAGAAGGGCGGGGGCGGAAGGAAGGCAGGAAGGACAAGAGGCGAGGCGACGGCTTGCTTTGTGTATCGGTCGGTCTCTGGCTATGCTTCGTTTTCTGCAGCAGGGTCGGTGCGCGGCGTGGCTCGCGGCAGTGGGAACGCCTGGTGGCTGGACGGCCAGCAATGCGGTTGGATGGGCGGCCACAGCACCGCACCTGTGCCCGAGGAGGAGACGCTGGCGGCGGGCCCTGAGGTGAGGCCGGCTCGGCTGGGGCTGTGGATGTGTAGGGGTGCGCCGCTGCTGCAACAACGAGTAAAACGCGAGAAGAAGGGATGGCGGTAGAGAGAGAGAGAAAAAAAAAAAGGTCGTGTTGTGTTGATGCGCAGGCAGACGCGTACAGAGAGACGAGCCCGGTCTGCAGCAGGGTGTGGCCGTGCCGAGTGCAGAGCAGCGGCGGCTCGGTTCGGTTCGGCCCGGCCCGGCGGGCCGCGCTGTTGTCGCGGACGTGAGCGCCCCCTGGCGGGTGGCCGGAGGCGGCGCGGCGTGTTGGACGTGTGGCTGGTGGCAGTGCACAATTTGCGAGTGGCTGGCGGTGTGGTGTGGCGGTTGGCGCGTCGGGCGGCGGAGAGGTATGTGTTGCGGGCGCCCTTTGCTGCGCTGCGTCGTTGCGTGTGCCGTACAGGGCGGGCGCTTGTCGACTGTGTGGGCGGTGTGGCGAATTGGCGTGAAACGGCTGCCGAGAGGTGTGTGGTAGCGAGCCGGTCGGTGTCAGTGCGAAGGGGAATGTGCGTGCGTTTGGCGGTTTCGGTGTGCTTTTTGCGGCGTGAGAGTGGGAATTAGTGGGGCCGGCTGTTGTGTTGGTTCCTTGTGTCTTGTGTCGCGTAGCTTGATGGCAACGTGGAAGGACGCCGGTTTCGTTTCGAGCCTTGCGTGTGGTTGTCGACGTTGACTGGTTGGCGTGTGCCGATGCACGTGCATGTGTGGGTCGCGAGTGCGTTTTTGGCTGGCTGTGTGTGTGTGTGTGTGTGTGTGTGTTTTGGGGGGGGGGGAAGGGGGAGGCGGTGGTGAAAGTTGCAGTCGTTGCCACGGGCGTCGTCGGGTGGGGCTGGGGCTGTGCGTCGTGGCGGAAAGGTGGTAGGTTGCGGGAAGCGAGCCCGTCGTTGACGGTGTCGCGTGAGTTGTGAATCGAGTGGGGCGCGGGGCGCGGGACAGGAGCAGCGTGCCGCTGCGTCGTGGTCGTCAGCAGAGGCTGTGCGTGTGCTTGTCCTTTTTGTGGGCGGTTCGTGCGAGGCGTTTTTGTTTTGTGTTGCCCTGCCCTAGTTGTTAGTTTATTTTGTTTGTGTTTGTTATTTTGAGACGACGACTGGTTGGTGGCGTGCGCGCGAAGTGGCGGTGTGCGCTTCCCCCGTGTCGTTTGTGTTGTTTTGTTTTTTTGTTTTTTTTTTTTTGCACTGGGCCCCGGGGGGGGTGGGTGGGTGCGTGTGTGTCGATTGCCGGCTGGCGAAAGGTGCGCCATCGGCGGGGTGGGTCGCCGGCACAAGTAGAGGCGGCGGCGTTGTTGCTGTTGTTGTGTGGTGTTTGTTTTGTTCGGCTGTGTCGGCGAGCTGTGTTGCGGTGCGTGTGAATGGTGGTGCAGAAGTGGTGGCGTTGGGGCTGCGACTGCGACTGCGACGGCGGCGAGCCGCGGGCGCGCATGATAGTGATGTTGTGAACAGCGGCTGTGTACGGTAGTGGTGTTGTTGTAGCACGACGTGCATCCGGGCCGGCGCGGAAAGCGCAGTTGCGGGCGGTTGCCCTTCGGTGCCAGCCATGTCGCGTGAGCGGCGGGTTGCTCTGGTGTCGACACGTGGTGCTCTGGGTTGTTGTGTGGTGCCCTTTGGCCGGTGGGGGTGGTTCGCGTGTGTCTCGTTCGCGCTCGGTATCTGGTCGTGGTCGTGCTGCTCCCCCGTCTGTCGGCGGTTTTCGACGTCGTCTGTACGTTTTTGTTCGTTTGCGGCGTGCCTGCCGACGTCGTCCCGTCGCGACCTTTCAACCGAAAGTGTGGCGCCCGAAGGTTGAACGAACGTAACCCTGACCTCGGCGCTTTACGCTGAGCCGAGCGAACCGAACCTAACCTGTGGTGTGGCGAGGTGAGCTCAGCCTGTGAGCCCCTAACGTCTACGTAAGGGTAAGCTGTCCGGCTCACGCCTCACGTTTGAACGCTTTTTTAACATACGTTTGACGCTTCTTAACCTGGCACTGACCCCTTAACCTAACCTAACCTAACCTAACCTAACCTAACCTAACCTAACCTAAGCTAAGCTAAGCTAACCTAACCTCTGACGCCTGACGTGTTTGAATGCTTAACCTAAGTTTGACGCTTAACCTAACCCAAGTCCCCTTAACCTAACCCACGTCCACTTAACCTAACCTAACCTAACCTAACCTAACCTAGACGTGTAAACGTAATGTGTAACGCGTAACGTGTAAGGTCGGCTGTCGTGTGTGCTGACGGCAGATTGGGTTGGTCTGTAGATTCGGATTGCGGTTTGCCTCGGTCGAGGGGTTGGGTCGGAAGCGGCGAGGGGCGGCGGCGCCTGTTGCGCAGGCGGCGTCCGTTTGCGGCGGGCAATTGTTGAGAAACGGCTGTGAATGTTGGCGGGCGAGAGGAGGAGGACGGCGCGCGATGTGGCCCGACGGCTGCGGGCCGATCGGGAAACGGCGGGAGGGCGACGGAAGGCGATGGGGCGGCGGAGGCGCGTTTGCACGGCCGTCATCGCCGCACGCCTCGGCTTGTGTGGCTGTGGCGCCGGCCGCGCTGGCCGGGCTGCCGCGGCGACGGTGTGGGAGTTTTGCCGAAGGTTTGGCCATTGTGGCGGGTCGTCGGCTGGGGCTGTGGGGGCGGCATTTGGGCGGGGGCGGCGATTCTCGGCGGGCCGACCCAGGCTGTAGCGCGCGGTAGCTGCAGTTTGGCCGTGGTTTGCGGCGCTGCCGTGGCGACTGGTTGGCGAGTGTGGTGTGGCTGTGTGTAGCCCCATCCTCGGTGGTTTGAAAGGCGCGGGCGGTTGTGGCGCAGGTTTGGGGCTGCTCCGCACAGGCTGTCGGACGTTGGGCGGTAGCAAGCGCGGGAGGCGCGGCGCGGCGGCGCGCAGAGTGGCGGCCGCTCTCTCGGCCGTCCGCGCCCGCCCGCGACACTGGCTGGGCCTTGTGATTCTCTGCTCTGCTGCTGTGCTGTGCTTGCGTGCCTGCCGTCCCGCTCGCTCTCGCTGTGTGTTACGCGCGTCGTCGAAATGGCAGATCAGGCGGCTACGAACGAGACTGCTGCGGCACCCGCCGCCACCGGCACTGCGAAGAAGGCCAAGTCTGCGTCGTCTGCGAAGAAGCCGCGCGCCAAGCCTGCGCACCCGCGCACCTCTGAGATGGTGACGGCCGCCATCAAGAGTCTGAAGGAGCGCGGCGGGTCGTCGCTGCAGGCGATCAAGAAGTACATAGCCGCGCACTACAAGCTGGACGCGGAGAAGCTGGCGCCGTTTATCAAGAAGTACCTCAAGTCGGCCGTCGTGGCGGGCGAGCTGGTGCAGACGAAGGGGAAGGGCGCGTCCGGCTCGTTCAAGCTTGCCGGCGCCGGCGGCGGGGGGGCGGCCGAGGGCGGCAAGGCTCGTGCTGGCGGTGCCAAGAAGAAGCGCGCCGCTCCGGCCAGCAAGGAGAAGAAGGGCGCCCGTGCGGCCGGCGCAAAGAAGGCTGGTGGCGTGAAGGCGGCGACCGGTCGGAAGGCGGGCGCCGCCAAGAAGGCGTCTGCGGCGTCGGCCGCTCCCGCGGGTGCGAAGAAGGCGGCTGCGGCCAAGCCGGCCAAGGCCAAGTCGCCGTCGAAGGCGAAGAAGGCCGCCAAGGTTCCGACGAAGAAGCCGAAGGCGCCGCGCCCGAAGAAGGCGAC